>NC_092164.1:47980305-48047805 GCF_045791955.1 Oncorhynchus clarkii lewisi
GAGCTCAGCCTGTCGTGTCGGTCCACACCCGTTGAAGGAAACTAAACTGAAGTAGGTCACAGTATGCTCTCGGGAGGCTTTCTTTGATATACCTGATGATATCTGACTGCGATAGTTGCTGCGTCTGGAATAGGCGAAGAGTCTATGCCTGGCTTGAGTCGAAGTAGGCTAGTCTGACATTTCTGTTGTTGTTATTGACATCACATGCAGTTGCTTAGTGTTGTCTGCAGTATGGACATTTGTGTTATGATACAGTTTGTTTGGTTGATGATGGTGATGATGATGAGTAGACAAAAAGTATCTTCCAGTTCCTCAGCAGTGGCCAACTGCATAGTTACAGTCATAAATGAAAGAGTAATGGTATAGTAATACCGTTTTTACATGATTCCTGAGCTTTGGAAATCTCTATTGCAGATAAGCAGGCCAAGTGCTCCAACTAGGGCTCATTATTTGATATGAGGAGCTTGTTAGATGTTTATCAATCAAGCAATCCAATTGATTTATAAAGCCTTTCTTACATCAGCTGAGGTCACAAAGTGCTGTGCAGAAACCCAGCCTAAAACTGCATCCGTGTTATATAATACGACATGGATAAATGGATGCCAGAAAGATGAAAAAATATATACTTTTTGAGGGACTCTTCTAGGTGCTTCTCATCAAAGTGTAACTGCCTGTATAAAGGATGCAACCGTGTTAGAAACACCGAAATATAACCCATGTGCGGTATAATCAACACAGAACATGTGAGATCTCTGACCTGACACAATTCAGAGATGTAAAGGCATCTTTGCAACAAGCATCTCTCCCTCTCACCCCCCTCTCTTTCTCTCTCTTTTTCGCAGTCTCTGTTGCTCTCCCTGTCTCTCTCTCCCTCTCTCTTTCTTTCGCCTCTCTCTCTTCCTTTCTCTCATTTCCTCCTCATTTCTCACCCTCTCATTTCCCCCTCTCACCCTCATGCTCTCTCCCTCTCACCCCCTCTCTCCCTCTTTTTTTCTCAGTCTCTGTTGCTCTCCCTGTCTCTCTCACCCTCCCTCTCTCTTTCTTTCACCTCTCTCTCTTTCTCTCATTTCCCCCTCATTTCTCATCCCCCTGCCTGCCTGCTGGGTAAAAACGTCATTTGAGGCAGCAGCATTACTGTACCTGTATCAGACAGCCAGGCAGTCTCTTCCCTCTCTCCCTCTACTCTCTTCCTCTCTTCCTCCTGCAGGCTAGGCATGGCTTGGCGCTAGCTGCTCTCCTTTTCAAAGCTAATTTCCAATGCCTTTCATGCCTGCTGCTGAAACCCTTTGATGTTTCTCTTACTGATGCAGCACTGACCACACTCTGCAATATGTTAATGCTCTGATTGATTTAGGAAGAGTTTAATTAACACGCTAAAATGTTAGGATATCTTTCTCAACTGCAGTGTTCTCATAGCATTGTGTTCTGTGGAGTACAACAGAAAAAAACGTCAGAACTTTGGGCTCAAAGAATGATGTGAAATTATATTCAAGGAGCTCCATGGTGGAATTCTTATTAGAATTCTTGTGTGGTATCATCCAACTTAGTTCTGCGAGCCAAGCAGATTGCAAACCTTGGCAGGTTGGTAATGAAGATATTGTTTATCTGTGATAATGATTAAGACTTGAGCCATGCAATATTAATGAGATGAAGAAATATATCAAAGGAGTAAACCTTGTAGATGAAATAGACTGGAGTCCTCCCTAACATTAATAATGTTGTTCATTTTATCAGCAGTTCAATGACGGCTTGCCTTTTTTATTCATGACTTTTATGTGTAGCCTTGTACCTAAATCAAAGCTTTGTAATATGTACATTCCTCTTCATTATTTATTATTTACATTATTCAAATAAATTCACACTGCATTTTTTAAATATTAGAGGTAGGGTGCATTTTTCAGACATTATGACTATATAAAAAAAAATGAAGGGAAGAAAAATGTGACATGTATAGATTCTTCAATCTTGTATTCACTCCATATCCTCAATGTATCTCAAAGATACAAATGATAAGAGAGTTATATATTGGTTATAATCTACTACAATATGCATTTAGTCATGTGATAACCAGGACCAGTCAGTAGGTGGCAAAGTGCTCTCAGGGATAAAAACTGATCCATCAAAAGTTCATGTTTTTCTTCATGACACTTTGTTAAAGGCACCTTTCATTTGTTACTCGGCTGCTATTTCTCTCTCTCTCTCTCTCTCTCTCTCTCTCTCTCTCTCTCCCCCTCTCTCTCTCTCTCTCTCTCTCTCTCTCTCTCTCTCTCTCTCTCTTGTCTCTCGGTCTCTGTCTCTCTCCTCCCTTTCTCTCTCTCCTCTCTCTCTCTCTCTCTCTCTCTCTCTCTCTCTCTCTCTCTCTCTCTCTCTCTCTCTCTGTCTCCTCTCACCTCTCCCTCTCCCTCTCTCTCTCTCTCTCTCTCTCTCTTTGTCTCTCTCTCTTTGTCTCTCGGTCTCTGTCTCTCTCCTCCCTTTCTCTCTCCTCTCTCTCTCTCTCTCTCTCTCTCTCTCTCTCTCTCTCTCTCTCTCCCCCTCTCTCTCTCTCTCTCTCTCTCTCTCTCTCTCTCTCTCTCTCTCTCTCTCTCTCTTTGTCTCTCGGTCTCTGTCTCTCTCCTCCCTTTCTCTCTCCTCTCTCTCTCTCTCTCTCTCTCTCTCTCTCTCTCTCTCTCTCTCTCTCTCTCTGTCTCCTCTCACCTCTCCCTCTCTCCCTCTCTCTCTCTCTCTCTCTCTCTTTGTCTCTCTCTCTTTGTCTCTCGGTCTCTGTCTCTCTCCTCCCTTTCTCTCTCCTCTCTCACCTCTCTCTCTCTCTCCTCTCTCACCTCTCACCTCTCACCTCTCTCTCTCTCTCTCTCTCCTCTCTCAATCTCTCTCTCTCTCTCCTCTCTCCTCTCTCCTCTCTTTCTCTCCTCCATCCCCTGACACTTTCTGACACTTCCGTTTTGTTCTGCAGTTTATGTGTTGCGTCTCCTCTGTTGTCTCTTTATGTCAACCTTTATATATACGCACGTGACTTAGACCTCATAAGGAATTTATGTCTCTTCTCTCACACATTACAAGCCAGGATTGTCAATGCACGAACACCAACTGTTTGTGTTCTTATCTGTAATCTGTAAAATGTGTTTGCATTTGACCTTATGTTCATTTGACCTTATTTTGTTGGACAGTGGATCTGTTGTTCACCCACGAACAGGGTTGGGTAGGTTACTTTCTAAATGTAATCTGTTACAGTTACTACTTACCTGTCCAAAAATGTAATCCGTCATGTAACTTTTGGATGACCTAAACTCAGTAATGTAATCTGATTTCATTCCATTACTTTTAGATTACTTTCCCCTTATGAGGCATTAGAAGAAGACAAAAATGTATGTTACCACTTGAACGACATCTACTGCAGGATAAATCAATGTTAAAGTAAATACAGCTGGCCATATATGGATGTTACATTTGACTTTTTGGGTTGGTTATGTTGGCTTCTTCTAACCCATTGCTTTCTACTACATGTAATAATACGATTAAATTATATCTTTATATTAAAAACCGAGTCTATCAGAATTCCAGTGATTCCAGTAAATGTTATACCCCCTTGATCTTCAAGAGTAGGACTTGGAAATATGGAAGTATGGATTGGCCAAATTGTTTTACCTGAGCATGACCCCAAAACTAAGGACTTATTAACCAGTCCTACTCTGTTGTTTATGATTTTGTTGTCATGGAGGACTGATTGGGCTCATTGATTCGAGTTGAAAAAGAAATGCTGCGCTCATGGAATGGCATGCTTTGAGCACTACTGAAGAAAAACGCCCCACTTGTATTCCATAGGCTTGGATCCACACTGTGCAACTGTTGCAAGAGCGCAATTTTCACTGGCTGTCCAACTGGTTTCAAAAACAATGATTCATAGGCAGTTTAAACTTCTTGAATTCAACCATTATTGGGTTCAAATACACATTTAGATTTGTGAACAGCCATCCACAACAACCACAATCTGTAAGGCGCAAATAGCTAAATGAGAGAGCAGCAGTGTGATTCACATCAATGCGCTATGTAGATATCAATAATAAGTCATATCCGTATCACCGTAGACTACAACACTACTGTCATCCTTACCTCCAAGCAGTTATTCAAGTTGGATCCTCTTTGGATGCCGACAGCAGTCGCACCATTAGAAGACATAGCTTGGACTGTACCCTACAAAAACCTATTCCTGCTCTTTTCCTGCCATCCATCAGACTCAATCAGGTGGAACAAACATAAAATTGTGCCTTTTTTCAGTACTGGTTTGAATGTCATTGAGAAAACAGAAGTGTCAAATATTTTTTTCCCGCAAATATCATTACTGGATTTAAAGGTAATCCTCAAAGTAATTATCTAGTTTTTCAAAAGTATCTGTAATCTGATTACAATATTTTAGTTGGTAACGTAACGGATTACAGTTACCGTTTTTTGTAATCCCTTACATGTAACGGATTACATGCAATCCGTTACTCCCCAACCCTGCCCACGATCAGAAAGTAAATGGCATAAGTATAATACTCGAAAGCACAATTTATAGTCCAATATTTAGGGGAAGTGGGATTGGGGGGAAAGTTTTTAAATTGTGCAGTATTTAGCAATCATAATAAGAGTCTGGTAGCAGCAGTTGTGATGAGTGTGTGTGTGTGAGTGCATGTGTGCGGAGAATTAGAGCAGGTGGTCAGTCCAGTTCAAGTGTTCAGCAGTCTGATGGCTTGTAGTTAGAAACTGTCTCTGAACCTGTTGGTATCAGACCTCATGCTCCGTCTGCCCAATGGTAAGTGAGTGAACAGCTCATGGCTGGGGTATGTGGGGTCCTTGATGATGCTGCGGGCCTTCCTCAGGCACCGTTTCAAGTAGATGTCCTGGATGGGTGGGAGCACGGTCCCAGTGATGTACTGGGCCGTCTTCACCACCCGCTGATGGGCTTTGCGGTCGTGGATGTAGCAATTCCCATACCAGGCAGTGATGCAAAAGGTCAGGACACTCTCGATGGTGCAGCGGTAGTATTTGGGGAGGACCCGTTGTGGCATGCCGAATTTCTTCAGCCACCTTAGGATGTCCACCTTAGGATGTAGAGACACTGTTGCGCCCTCTTAACACGTGTGATGGTGTTGTTGGTCCATGTCAAGTCCTCGTGATGTGGACAGCGAGGAACTTAAAACTGCTGACTCTCTATACTGCAGTCCCGTTGATATGGATCGGGGCATGTTCCCTCCTCTGCTTCCTTAAGTCAACAATCAACTCCTTTGTTTTGCTGATGTTGAGGGAAAGGTTGTTGTCCTGGCACCACAATGTCAGCTCACTTACCTCCTCCCTGTAGGCTGACGTTATAGGCTTATTTTAAAATGGATTAAAAAATAATCACACACACACAATACCCCATAATGACAAAGCGAAAACAGGTTTTTAGAAATGTTTGCAAATTGATAAAAAACAAGACAGAAATACCTTATTTACATAGATGTTAAGACCCTTTGCTATGAGACTCGAAATTGAGCTCAGGTACATCCTGTTTCCATTGATCATCCCTGAGATGTTTTTAAAACTCGATTGGTGTCACGGTTGATCTCCTCTTCATCTGAAGTGGAGAGGCGAGAAGGATCAGAGGACCAAAACGCGGTGTGGTATGTGTTCATAGTGAATATTTAATAAAGAAAGTACTGAACACTGCATACAAAACAATAAACAAATAACATCCGTGAAGCTACAAATTAGACCTATGCTGACACAAGCCACTAACATAGACAATCACCCACAAACAAACAGTGCAACCCAGGCTACCTAAGTATGATTCTCAATCAGAGACAACTAATGACACCTGCCTCTGATTGAGAACCATACTAGGCCGAAACATAGAAATCCCAAATTATAGAAAATCAAACATAGACTGCCCACCTAACCCACGCCCTGACCATACTAAATAAATACAAAACAAAGGAAATAAAGGTCAGAACGTGACAGTACCCCCGGCCGCAAAACCTTGACCTATAGGGGAGGGTCTGGGTGGGCGTCTGTCCGCGGTGGCGGCTCTGGCGCGGGACGCGGACCACACTTCACCATTGTCTTAGTCCGCCTCATTGTCCGCCTCCGTGGCTTCCTAATCATGGCAACTCTTCTCAATGGACAGAGGGGCAGCTCGGGACAGAGGGGCGGCAGCTCGGGACAGAGGGGCGGAAGCTCGGGACAGAGGGGCGGAAGCTCGGGACAGAGGGGAGGAAGCTCGGGACAGAGGGGAGGAAGCTCTGGACAGAGGGTGGGGGCTCTGGCGCCTCTGGGCTGAGGGGCTCTGGCGCCTCTGGGCTGAGGGGCACTAGCGCCTCAGACTCCGGCAGCAGCGCCGGACAGGCGGGAGACTCCGGCAGCAGCGCCGGACAGGCGGGAGACTCCGGCAGCAGCGCCGGACAGGCGGGAGACTCCGGCAGCAGCGCCGGACAGACAGGACCACCTGCAGGGCGGAGACAGAGAGACAGCCTGGTGCATGGGGCTGCCACAGGAACCACCAGGCTGGGGAGACCTTCAGGAGGCTTGGTGTTAGGAGGAGGCACCTGAAGGACCAGGCTGTGGGGGAGCACTGGAGCTCTGGTGCGCAACCTTGGCACCACTTCCCCAGGCTGGACAACTACTCTAGCCCGGACCCTCCAGAGTGCAGGCACAGGTTGAACTGGGCTGTGGGTAAGCACGGGAGATCTAGTGCTAACTACACACACCTCTCCCTTAGGCTCCACTCCCATATTTGCCCGGCACGAGCGGAGCGCAGGCAGAGGACGCACTGCACCCTCCCAGCGCCCCGGAGACACAGCACGCAGAGCCGGCGCAGGATACCCTGGACCAAAACTGCGTACCGGCGACCAGACCCGCTGAGCAGGCACCATACGCCCTGGCTCGATGCCCGCACTCCCATGACACTCTCGGGGTGCTGTCCTATAGCGCACCGGGCTATGGACACGTACTGGCGACACCGTGCGCTTAACCGCATAACACGGTGCCTGACCAGTAACGCGCTGCTTATAATAAGCACGAGGAGTGAGCTCAGGTCTGCTACCTGGCTTAGCTCCACACCTCGTGTGCCCCCCCCCAAAAAATGTTTTGGGGCTGCCTCTCGTACCTGTCGCACTGCCGTGCTGCCTCCTCATATCGCCGCCGCTCAGCTTTCGCTGCCTCCAGCTCTGCTTTGGGGCGGCGATATTCCCTAGCCTGTGCCCAGGGTCCCTCTCCGTTCAGTATCTCCTCCCATGTCCAGGAGTCCTGTGATGCTGGCCGCTGTTGTTGCTGCTGCTGCTGCTGCTGTCGCCGCTGTCTTTTACCACGCCGCTTGGTCCTTGGTTGGTGGGTGATTCTGTCACGGTTGATCTCCTCTTCATCTGAAGTGGAGAGGCGAGAAGGATCAGAGGACCAAAACGCGGCGTGGTATGTGTTCATAGTGAATATTTAATAAAGAAAGTACTGAACACTGCATACAAAACAATAAACAAATAACATCCGTGAAGCTACAAATGAGACCTGTGCTGACACAAGCCACTAACATAGACAATCACCCACAAACAAACAGTGCAACCCAGGCTACCTAAGTATGATTCTCAATCAGAGACAACTAATGACACCTGCCTCTGATTGAGAACCATACTAGGCTGAAAAATAGAAATCCCAAATCATAGAAAATCAAACATAGACTGCCCACCCAACTCACGCCCTGACCATACTAAATAAATACAAAACAAAGGAAATAAAGGTCAGAATGTGACAATTGGAGTCCACCTGTGGTAAATTCAATTGTTTGGTCATGATTTGGAAAGGCACACACCTGTCTATATAAGGTCCCACAGTTGACAGTGCATGTCAGAGCAAAAATCAAGCCATGAGGTCGCTGGAATTGTCCGTTGAGCTCAGAGACAGGATTGTGTCGAGGCACAGATCTGGGGAAGGGTACCAAAAAATGTCTGCAGCATTGAAGGTCCCCAAGAACACAAGAACACAGTGGCCTCATCATTCTTAAATGGAAGAAGTTTGGAACCACCAAGAGTCTTGCTAGAGCTGGCCGCCAAACTGAGCAATTGGGGGGAGAAGGGCCTTGGTCAGGGAGGTGACCAAGAACCCGATGGTCACTCTGACAGAGCTCCAAAGTTCCTCTGTGGAGATGGGGGAACCTTCCAGAAAGACGACCATCTCTGCAGCACTCCACCAATCTGGGCTTTATGGTAGCGTGGCCAGATGGATGCCACTCCTCAGTAAAAGGCACATGACAGCCTGCTTGGAGTTTGCCAAAAGGGACCTAAAGACTCTGAGACCATGAGGAACAAGATTCTCTGGTCTGATGAAACCAAGATTTAACTTATTGGCCTGAATGCCAAGCATCATGTCTGGAGGAAACCTGGCACCATCCCTATGGTGAAGCATGGTGGTGGCAGCATTATGATGTGGGGGTGTTTTTCAGCGGCAGGGACTGGGAGACTAGTCAGGATCGAGGCAAAAAGTACAGAGAGGCAACGCAGGAGTGGCTTCGGGACAAGTCTCTGAATGTCCTGGAGTGGCCCAGCCAGAGCTCGGACTTGAACCAGATCAAACATCTGAAAATAGCTACGCAGCGACGCTCCCCATCCAACCAGACAGCTTTTGAGAGGATCTGTAGAGAAGAATGGGAGAAACTCCCCATATACAGGTGTGCCAAGCTTGTAGCATCATACCAAAGAAGACTCAAGGCTGTAATCGCTGACAAAGGTGCTTCAACAAAGTACAGAGTAAAAGGTCATGTAAATGGGGTATTTATTGTGTGTAGATTGATGTAGATTGATGAGGGGAAAAAACAATTTAATCAGTTTTAGAATAAGGCTGTGACGTAATAAATGTGGAAAAAGTCAAGGGGTCTGAATACTTTCCAAATGCACTGTAGGTGTTCCTCTTGTCCAAATGTGTTACTGCCATGTGAATAGCGATGGAAATGGCATCTTCCATGGATCTGTTGGAACGGTAGGTAAATTGGAGTGGCTCCAGCGTGCCTGGCATGCTGGCCTTAATGTAAGCCATGACCAGCCTCTCGAAGCACTTCATCGAGTTGAGTGCGACGTGGTCATTTGGGCATGTCACCTTTATTTCTTGGGCACTGGGGCGATGGTGGTTTCCTTGTGGGGACTACAGCCTGGGACAGGGATCGGTTGAAGATGTCAGAGAAGACTCCTGCTAGCTGGTCAGCACACACTCTGAGGTTGGCCAGGGATGCCGCCTGGGCCGGCGAATTTGTGAGCATTCAGTCTTTTGAGAGTTTTCCTCCCAGGGATGTTAGAGTAACATGTTAATGTAACAGATTTTTGCTGTCAGCCGTGGGATTTGAACCGAGGGGAGAGGAGGGAAGGGGGGAGAAGAGGAGGGGAGATGATGGGATAGGAGGGGAGAGGTGGGGAAAGGAGGGGGTAGGAGAGGAAATGAAAGGGGGAGGGGAGGATAGGAGGGGGGAGGAGAAAAGAGGAGGAGAGAGAGAATAGAGGGGAGAGGAGGGGGAGGGGAGGGGGAGGGGAGAGGATAGAATAGGAGAGGAGAGGAGAGCTGGGGAGATGTTAGACAATGAGATGTCAAACATCAAAAGGTTTGAATTTAGATCTGTGATGGCTTCATCTCCGAACCTATTTCTGTCAGCAGAATGAAAGGAATAGACAAAAGCTATTTTTTATTATCTGGTTCTGTATCCTAGTTTCCTAAATTAATCCCTTGCCACCTACTGTATAATGTAATATATTAAAAGCACGAGGAGAAGCATCGTTAAATATGATTCAACTGAACATATATGGAACATATATAGATTTTACACTCCCAAGATATATTTGATTGTACATATGCTAATTCATCACCTTAATTACACATTTTACAAATACCAACAATACTGCAACAGACAGCAAAATAACACTATAATTAAAATCTTAACGAGAAAGGAAAACTGAGTAAGATTAACCATGTATTATGGATAGTCAGTGAGTGAGCAGAGAGAGAGAGACAGAGAGAGATGGAGAGAGAGGGAGAGAGAGAGAAAGAGAGAGGGGAGACGATGAGAAAGAGAGGAGAGCAGATTAGAGCGAAGGCTTTGATGCCAGTCCCAGCTCTGGGAATCCTCCTGTGCCTTGAGGGGAAAACTCCCCTCCCCTCCTCCTCTCCTCCCTACACCCCCCCACACAGCATCAATAATGAATGGAAGATATCTTGTTCAGTGGAATGCGGAACTGAGCTGGCATACTGATTTCTTTCTTTAACGTTGTCAGTGAGTGAACCTTATGTAAAAATTGCATCAGGGTTAGGGCTGTGGCGGTCACAAAATTGCATTCATTCTGTGATTGTCAAGCAAATAACTGCTGGTCTCACGGTAATTGACCGTTAATTAACATAAACACATTTAGCATTTCCTACAAGCCACTGATGCAGTCTAATAAATCCATGTAATATAGCCTACACCTTCACAATAAATCCATTATTTATTTTAGACAAGTTTAGAGAACCATGATATGAAGAAAATGTAGCCTATTTCAGAAGAACAGAATAGCATACCCTGAGTTGTCCTTATGTTAGGCCCTGATCTGGCCATGCCATATGGCTGTGGGCTACACTAGTTCATTTAGCAGACAAGACTTTCTTAGAATTCCGTGGCATTATTTTATATTATTTTATAGTATGAAGAATACAATTGAACAAAGCTGAATAAAATAGAAAGGATATTTTCTCTAAACGATTTGAGGGAGTGCACAGATACGCCTATTCTGTGTCAATCTACTTTCTCCCATAGTACAAAAGGTAACCTATTCTATTCTGTGTCAATCTACTTTCTCCCATAGTACAAAAGGTAACCTATTCTATTCTGTGTCAATCTACTTTCTCCCATAGTACAAAAGGTAACCTATTCTATTCGGTGTCAATCTACTTTCTCCCATAGTACAAAAGGTAACCTATTCTATTCTGTGAGAGAAATAAATATTCCAAACATAGTCTGGGACAGTTGTGGGATGCGATAGATCCCAAATGAATAGAACCACTAGCATCAAAAAAACGTTTTTACGTAATGAGGTTGAAGCAACAGATCAGAACTTTTGGCTTAAAATGTTGATAAACTAATAGGCTATTTCTTCACATTATAAGAGCAGCAATGCCCACACGGCATTAGGCTATAAGCGCAAAGTGCATTTTTATGGTGAAAATGATCTTCCCAAACTAGAAACTCACGCGCTGCTTATGTTTGCCAGTTAGGCTCTACACCCCTTGTAAAGCGGATTAATTTATTTGGCCACTTTAGTTGTGATACAAACCTGATCAAAACACATAGGGCTATGGGCTAGGATATATGAGGTGTGCGAATATGAATAGAAAAAGTTGCAACAAAAAGGCATTGTTACTTGACTTATCCTGGGCATCATTCACAAGTGATAATATATAATTCACAAGTGATAGGCTAAGATTGTCACCCATCAGACTATTCTTGATTTCATCTTGTTTTTACATATACTAAATAATATATGTGTGACATTTGTTTTGATTGAGAATGGACCCTTATCCCATGTACCTGTCTCGAAACAGGTGCAGGGGAAAAAATACATGTCATCTATGCACTTAAATAGCGAATGGAGGATGCTTTTCCTATGGATCATTTTCATGCCAGCCAGGTAGGCTATACTCCTGTTGTAAAGAGAAGCAATGTGCTTAATATTAGGAAAGTTGTGAACTAAATATAGAAGGCCTAGCATAGAAAGCTGATGGGATCCTCCTATTTTTAATAGAGGCCATCACTCTGTTTTCTCACGCAATTGCAAAGTCTTTTTAAATGTTGCGCAAGTGGAGCTCATGGCTCTCATGAAGTGTTTGATTAGATTTTCTGATTAATCACTCAGACATCAATGCAAATGTAGAGGAACAATAGAGTACTGAGTACCAGGCAGCTAGAAAGTTTGGTAGGCTGTTAATGACCAGCATCAGAGCTTGGAGAAGCCTAATTACCGTGGCAAAACGGTCACATGGAATTTGACTGCCTTCGTTACTCGTGACTCGTGACCGCCGGTGTGGCGGTAATACGGTCACCGTAAAAGTCCTAATCAGGGTCTGTGTTTGCTGGGCTCGTTGGTTCGTGAGTGTTGCCAATTTATGGAAATAGAAGTAAAAGAGTGTGTTAAACACAAATAATACACCTTCCGGCCTTGTTTTTTTTCTCCACATCTTTTTTTCAGATGTGTGTTTCAATTACATAGTTATTATACTGTAATTACATAATAATTATCAGTGTAAGTACATTCTTATTATCATAGCCCTTGCGGTGAAATTTAGTTTTTTCAAGGTCTCTGAATCCTATCATGACCTGGAGGTCTTTCAGCGTTGACTTCTAAATTATTATAATCTACTTTAATTCAAGTGCTTATTGATAACACAAACACTCTTCTTCAGTTCCGAGTGTAGTCTACACTAAGCGATGTGGATGAATTAATCAAACATGTGAAGCTAGTTTCTCACCTCTTTACAAAACCATCTATTAAACACTTATGACACGTTTCTCTGCATCTGAAGGGAGAAGAGAACCCAGAGTTAATTCAATGTGATGGTTATGTTAGACATGGATCCACCACTGGCTCTTTCATGTTCCGCTACTGAGCTACACTCCCCCTCCTCTTGCCTTATAACTATTTTAACAGAGAGAAGCGAGAGAGAGTGAGGGTTGGGGGAAGGACAGAGCGAGAGAGAGAGAGAGAGAGAAAGAGTGACAGAGAGAAAGGAGAGGTGTGCTGGGATTTCTCTGCTCAGCAGATGTTATTTGAAGGGCATGTTATTCTGCTTTAAATACAGTGTTCATTAGCAATGCAAATCATTTCCCATGCTCATCTGAATAATCCTCTGTTACCTAATGCTCTGGCATCGCCGCCACGTGCAACTGCGGTATGGGTACGGGCACGCCACTGGTACTATAGCAAGAGAGAGCTCGATTCCTTATTTTGCTCCCATCTCTCTCAGCCTTCACCAAGTCTGTCCTGTTCTGTTCAACAAGCATCTTTTGAGAGGATGAGGTTCTCTAACACTCTTTTCATACTATAGAGCTGACCCAAACTGTTTGATTCTGGCTCAGCTATACAAGCCAGCACAGTACAGCTCTACTTGGCTTGGCTCAGTTGTGTGAAAAGGGTACACTCTTAGAAAAAATTATTCCAAAGGGGTTCTTCGGCTGTCCCCATAGGAGAACCCATTTCGGTTCCATGTAGAACCCTCTGTGGAAGGGTTCAAGATGGAACCCAAAAGGGTTCTAAGTGGAACCAAAAGAGTTCTACCTGGAACCATAAAGGGTTCATTAAAGGGTGTTCCTATGGGGACAGCCGAATAACCCTTTTTATGGTCTAGATAGCAATTATTTTCCTAAAAGTTTCTCTCTCTTCAGTCTGTCCTGTTCAACGTCTTTAAAGTTGATTTACCTTGCATGCACATTGATTTCGTCACATTTCACTGTTGTGAGCACAGCATTAAGTCTGGTTTAACCAGCCTACAAGTTACTGGGACCTCAGTTGCAAATACAAGCGTGCTGCTTGATGTAGGAACAACTCACTCCACAAAACCAGATTTGAATTTCCCCTCGCCTAAGGCCATGCATAGAAGGCAGAGAACCATCAATGGAGGAAAAATAGAAAGAAAATAGTTTGGTTTACTTTTCATGTTGTGTAACTGTTTTGATGAGAGAAACGGGATGTTTTTTATAATCAAAGTTTACTCTCAGCAGCAACCAATAGTATGTGAGTATTTAGTTTTGTAACCATGAGTCATATACTGTATTTATATTAGTGTGCAAAATGTGTGTTATCTGAGTCATGCATACAGTAGTCTATATCCGTCAGTGGTTTGATTAACACCAAGTATTTACATGTAATACCTGTCTCACAGAGGATGTGGGAGTGAGTTTGTCTGTGTGTTTGTGTGTGCCTGTGTTGTGTGTGTGTGTGTATTGTGTAAAGGGCAGATTTTTTGGCCTAAACCGTATGCTCAGAGTATTTGAGAATATATAGGCCTATATACAGCATATAGATGTAACTTTGCAATCCTGTTCGGATCGGTCACCCTCCTCTCTTCCTCATCCCTTCATCCTGTCATCCTCCTCTCTGGGTGTGGAGGAAATGTGGATTCAGAGTTAGGCTAGCCTGATACTGCTGTTGGTGAGACATTCGGAGTTAGGCTAGCCTGATACTGCTGTTGGTGAGACATTCAGAGTTAGGCTAGCCTGATACTACTGTTGGTGAGACATTAAGAGTTAGGCTAGCCTGATACTGCTGTTGGTGAGACATTCGGAGTTAGGCTAGCCTGATACTGCTGTTGGTGAGACATTCAGAGTTAGGCTAGCCTGATACTGCTGTTGGTGAGACATTAAGAGTTAGGCTAGCCTGATACTGCTGTTGGTGAGACATTCAGAGTTAGGCTAGCCTGATACTGCTGTTGGTGAGACATTCAGAGTTAGGCTAGCCTGATACTGCTGTTGGTGAGACATTCAGAGTTAGGCTAGCCTGATACTACTGTTGGTAAGACATTCAGAGTTAGGCTAGCCTGATACTGCTGTTGGTGAGACATTCAGAGTTAGGCTAGCCTGATACTGCTGTTGGTGAGACATTCAGAGTTAGGCTAGCCTGATACTGCTGTTGGTGAGACATTCAGAGTTAGGCTAGCCTGATACTGCTGTTGGTGAGACATTCAGAGTTAGGCTAGCCTGATACTGCCGTTGGTGAGACATTCAGAGCAGTGGTGCAATACAGCACTTACATTTGGAGACTTGCAAACTGAAGACCACAGCAAGAAATTACTACCACAAACCTTTCTCTCTCCTACTCGCCCATTTCTCTTTTTCTAGAGGTAATTACAGACCCGGTCCAAACACCATCCCTTCCCCTCCCCAAAACACACACACACACACACACACACACACACACACACACACACACACACACACACACACACACACACACACACACACACACACACACACACACACACACACACACACACACACACACACACATACACACACACACACACACACAACAACATGCTTCCTTTATTAACCATTATGTAGGCGGCCAGCCTTAATGAACCGAACTGAATAAATCTCGTTAAGAACACATTCATCCCACTCGCTCCTCACGCTCCAAAGGTGTTTTTCTCTCTTTGTGGAATAACTGTTTCAGTAGAGACCTAGGAGACCGTTAATTACGGCGGGTCTAAGTGAAGCTCAGAGTTCAAACTCCTCTCCTCTTCCTGCTTCATCCTTAGAACTTAGAACTAAATGTTTTCATAATAAATACTGTTACTTGAGATGTTGAGTATCACTTGCATGTCTTTCACTCTATAATGACAATCACTCTCACAACGAGGGAGTGCTTATTATGTTACCTTTGATTTCCAGCGGATTATATTTCAGTCAAACCAGTGGTTTTTCTCCCCAGTTTGCAGTGTGTGTGTGTGTGTGAGACGTGTACATAAAGTGTGTGTGTACTGTTGCCTGCACATGTGTATGCGTTCTGTATGTGGGTTGTTGTGTGTGTTGAGAGTTTACTGGTGGCAGTATAAGTGGTGATTCACCTCTCTCTGAACTGCAGGAGTAGGTGGATGCCATTGAGGCTGTTGGTACATCCTCTTCTAGCCTGTGCCAAGCATTTGTACCCATCCACCATCCTCCACGTCTGGCACCCAGCCCAGTACCCCCTCTCCTCTCCGCTTGCTCCCCAAAGAAGAGGGGGATGGAGAGAGAGAGAAAATCCTCTTCAGAGATAAATGAGCAGCCTTGTGCATGTGGAGCCAGATCCATTCAATGTGTTCCTGAAAATCTCCTCTTCATTCAGCCAGCCAATGAGGACAAAACTGCCTGAACATTGCCACTGTATCATCATTCTGTGAGCTCTCTCACCCACCCTCCTCTCTCTCTTTCTCTCTCTCTCTCTCTCTCTCTCACCCACCCTCCTCTCTCTCTTTCTCTCTTTCTCTCTTTCTCTCTCTCACCCACCCTCCTCTCTCTTTCTCTCTCTCTCACCCACCCTCCTCTCTCTCTCTCTTTCTCTCTTTCTCTCTCTCTCTCTCTCTCTCTCTCTCTCTCTCTCTCTCTCTCTCTCTCACCCACCCTCCTCTCTCTCTCTCTCTCTTTCTCGCTCTCTCTCTCTCTCTCTCTCTCTCACCCTCCTCTCTCTCTCTCTCTCTCTCTCTCTCTCTCACTCTCTGGCTTCTTCCTGTTCCTGCAACCGGCTGCTTCCTGTTGGACTTCCTGTATGGTCACATAGCAAGTTCCTGTCAGTCTGTGGAAGAAGGCCAGGGATATGTTCAATAGGGAACACAATGGAAAACCTTTTGACGCATTTGCAACAGAAAACATTTGTTTTTGTTTTTTACCTGACAACTTCTGGTGGTTCTTCCGTGTTTCAGTCTGGTTTCTCCTGTTTGGTGCCTATTGAATATGACTCTGCTTAGCATCCGACACAACTGAGACAGACCAGACTTAAATTAGTTCTCATCAATCTGTACGCTGTCAAGTGAAATAGCTTGATTTTGAAAGGTCTGACCCAAAAACCTGAGCAAAACAAGTTTGCGCAAATATTAGCAAGCATTGTCGTTGATTAAATAAGAATCTGTGCAGCAGATATACTCTTGCTACCTACATCCCATCAGCAAAACACTCTCTCTAGTTCTCAGGATTGCTCCAGTTTCTTGGGAAAAGAGGAAAAAGGAGAGTGCCAGAGTCCTCCGCTCGGCTCGCAGAACTCTGGAATGTTAATTAGGCCTGGTCCCTCTAGTCTCTGGAAAGCCGGGGGAAGATTTTTAACATTCCGGATCATTTTGGCTCATTTTGCGAGAACGGATGGGTTTGAATATGAGGGTGTTATATCACTCAGCAGTGGTCTGGTCAGTCACAGTTTCCACTGTACGCCTGATTACAACTAACCCTTCCTTCTGGATAGAGAAGTAAATAGCAATATTCAAGAAGCACCAACCAACTCTGCATGGTTTAACTGCTGACCAGATCAGCTGGCACAGTAGTCTCCATTGAAATCCATTGATCTGTTGGAATTGACCTTGATGCTGAAACATCTTTGCTACAAAGTTCATGATAAACAGTTGATGCTGATACAAACCCTGGTTGAGGGTTATCACGGTCCCATCAGATTATTCTGCTGTTGGTGACGACTGGCTAGGAACTGTCTGTGTAGGCTTCCTACTAGGGAGTTTGAGAAATTCCATGCTATTACTAGGGTCTGTAAAGCACAGGATCCCTCCATTTATCTATAGCACAAATCAAGAATGATGGGGATTTTGCATGAAGTCGTTAGTTAAAATTGTGACAGATCAGTCAACGGGGTGGCTAGTTCAAAGCAGGTCCCTCTAACTGAGACGGAGACAGCGTTTAGTTTCCAGCTGGGTTGATATCAGACAGACGTCTGAAGACTGTGTGTGTCTCTAGCTGATGAAGGGGTCGGTCATTTGTTTGACTGTGACTCGTAAAGCTGATGTTTATTTTCTCTTCTCAGAAGGGTTGCTGCGATGATCAAGCGCGTTAGGAATGACAGAACGAATCGCCTTTGAACATCAGGAGGGGAAAAAACATCAGAGTTTTCAAAATGTCAAACAATTTGTGGAGAGAGAGAGAGATTATTTATACAATCTTCAGTTGCTTCTATACAGTATGTGACCTGAATCACTCAACTTCCAAGTTAGATTTTATATTTAGTGCCACTCTGTTTAACTTGATGCTCATCAAAGCCAAGTAGATAAAGGAGGTTTTACCTTAGTAGCTTGACCCTGAATAATAGGTTTATGGTTTTCCCATACATTAGTTTAAATGTACAATATTTTCCTAATACTGCTGTGTAGCCAGCGCTATACAATACAATGAAATTCAATGAGCTGTTCTCCCTTTCCCCTTCCAATTAGTAAAAAGTGCTATCTAGTACCTGAAAGGGTTTTGAGTTCCATGTAGAACTCTTTATATAGAGGGTTCTACATGGAACCCAAAATAGTTCTATGTGGAACCAAAATGGGTTTTCCTATGGCAACAGCCAAAGAATCGTTTAGGAACGTTTAGGAAAGTGTAGACTGTTGTACTACTAAATCTGTCATTGTAGACTGCCTGTGATAAACTCCATCACCTCTGCAGACTATAGCTTGTAGCACACACACACACGCACGCACGCACACACACACACACACACACACACACACACACACACACACACACACACACACACGGCAGGTAGGTGAGGCAGCAGGTAGCCTAGTGGTTAGGGTGTTGGGCCAGTAACTGAAAGGTTGATAGATCAAATCCCAGAGCTGACAAGGTAAAAATCTGTCATTCTGCCCCTGAACAAGGCAGTTAACCTTGTTCTTAGGCCGTCATTGTAAATAAGAATTTGTTCTTAACTGACTTGCCTAGTTAAATAAAATAAAAAATACACACACACTGCCTTTGACCAGGTTTGAGCATTCTAGTCAGGTCTGCAGGCCCTGAGCTCTATCTAAAATGTTACACAGATCATCAGGCTTGATCCTCTTTGATCTCCAGCTCTCAGCCTCACAACCCATAGAGCAACTTCTCTTCTCATCACTGAAATCTATACTGGAGGCTTTGGACTCCACTACGTGTAGGAGGGGGAATCTCAGCAAAGGATACTCAGCTTTGAGAACTCTTTTAACACTGGGAGAGAGAGCTTTGAATGATGAGTCAAGAGCCGATGCACCCTGTGCTGTCAAAAGAATACAAATGACTTGTCTCATGTTGGTTCTGTGGAGATCTGCTCTCCGTGTGTATCATGCTGCTCTATGTAACCTACAGTATGTATACAGATCTACTATGTATTTATGGACACTTTGCATTTGCTTTGCTTTTGTCCTAAAGACACTTATCTGTCCTTGCTTTTGTCCTATATATTATGTACACTTACATGTGTAGCTGTCCTATGCTTTCAGTGGGTCAGTGCCACGGAATAAAGCCAGTGACGCATCACTCAAAGAGGCTGACACACCTGGCCCTTCTCCAGTGATCCTTTGAAGAAAATATGAGTACAAAGAGAGTGTGATGTGTGTGTTTGTGGGTGAATACATGCAATGTTCTTTTCAGAGGAATTCAGCAACAGAGAACGTCAAAGGTCAGGGTTGCCCAGCAGCCTTGGAACAGGTTGCTTTGCTGTTTAATAAATGGTCCTCTGACCCTCTGCGATGACCTTATGCTTCAGTGGGGACATGACATAAACATACCATTCATTGTCTTATACTATAGGGGTATTGAAATGCAATAGTAATTGAATCATATTCATCTCCCGTACACAGACCCTGCTAGGGGAGCACATAGCTGCACACACACACACACACACACACACACACACACACACACACACACACACACACACACACACACGCAAACACACACAGGCACACGTAAACACACACACACTCGCACAGACACACACAGGCTCCCCCTCTTTCCTCTCTCCCTTCCCCTCCCTCTCTCTGCTGTACAGGGTGATGGATTGTGACCTTACGTTCCCCTTAGGCGTTGTCATTGTGCCATACCATGAAGGATGGACATGAGAACACAAACCAATGATCTTTTTCACATCCAGCAGTAAGCCTGAAGTGTGAATAATTGAATTTGTATTGAACCAAAGCTGTATTTGTCATACTTGGGCTGGCCGAGGCTGGGGCGCTCTTAGGATGCGTTCCAAATGGCACCCCGTTCCCTATATAGTGCACTACCTTTGACCAGAGCCCTATGGGCCCTGCAGGAAATGTACTTGTAGTGTATGTCACAATGGCATAAAGAGATTTGGGAGACAGGCGCAGGAATGCGTAACAGGGATTTTTATTCAGCCAAAATAATGGCGTGCCATGTAAAGGCACGGGGACAAAGACCAAACAAACACGTAACAAAACACAGGGTAGAAACCCAAAACAAAAGAGCGAGGAGTACCTCGAATAAATCACACGCGTACAATGATTATCACACGGGATGAGACCCGTAATCATCTGCGCAATCCACAATGGCACGAAAGCCATAACACACAGCACAGGTACTCACACACACCAATGGTAACAATAATCGACCGCCCAATGGAAACCAAAGGGCAAACTTATACAAGTACTAATCAGTGGGAATAAGGGCCAGGTGTGCATAATGAAAGATCCAGGGGATCATTGACAGTGTATTTTAGGTTTAAAAAGGCATCTGAAGTTTATAATTTCCATTTTTATATTTCAGACTTGATTTTCCCTTACGAAAATTGTATCAACCCCTACAAACATGTCCATTAATTATAATCCACATAATAATTCACATTTCCTTTTTTGGCAGGATTATTTTCCTGCTGTAGTAAAATGGCTCAAATCCTCAATATCCTACATCTGTATATTATGTAGGGAATAGGGTGCCATTTGGGACAGAGCCTTTTACCCAGCATGCTCTGCTGTGTTGTGGACTGTGGCAAACGGGTCCTTTGTCTGGTTCTTCCTATATTCTGCCTCTGCGTCTCAAAAGATACATTTTTGATGACAGGATGACACTAGCAGATGACGCTAGCAAGATGGCGCTAGCAGATGGCGCTAGCAGGATGCTTGCATTACAGGGCTGAAAAACAACTGTTACGACACAGTAACGTTTAGTCAGTGCATTATTACTAGTAAAGGCAAATTAATAGCATAGTGCCCTCACCACTCTGCATCTTGGCAAAGATTGAAGCAAAGCACACATATGGACATGGATTTGTCAGGCTTATTCATTACTCTCTCTGCTTTGAATCTACCGGTTGATTATCTCTCAGAACATATATTCCTTTTATTTATTATAGGTTTAATATTTAGTGAGTAAGTCATTTTGTATAGCTTACTGTTAAAAGGTTATTCTGGTCCATTCAACAGTGTGTTTTATCTATCATTCATTAGTACTTTTTGTACCCTGTTACTGGATGTTCATACGCGACTTTGAAAATACTGATAAATAGAAATAGAAAACGTAGGTATAGAAATAGAAAACGTAGGTATAGAAATAGAAAACGTAGGTATAGAACACCATGGTGCCGTCAGATAACTGTGTGACTGATGGCTGTGACCTCTGTGTTAGCGTTGTATGACATCCTATAAAAGGTCATTGTGATGAAAACCAGATCCCT
This sequence comes from Oncorhynchus clarkii lewisi, assembly GCF_045791955.1. Classification (NCBI taxonomy): domain Eukaryota; kingdom Metazoa; phylum Chordata; class Actinopteri; order Salmoniformes; family Salmonidae; genus Oncorhynchus; species Oncorhynchus clarkii. The sequence continues at coordinate 48,001,449 of NC_092164.1, forward strand.
GGACAGATGTTCTCTGTCTGTCCATCCATCCACTAAACCTAATAAACATGACCGCTCCATTCATTACTAGTACTCATTATGTAAGGAAAGGCACGTTTACAGAGAAAAAAACATGTTGGATGAAGAGATAGACCACAGATGGACACAGTCAGTCAGTCAGTCAGTCGTCTGGAATCAAGAACTCCAGGGAAAACTGGTGGCGGCTGAACGAGACTGTGGGCGTGTGTGTATCTGCGTGTGTGTATCTGCGTGTGTGTATCTGCGTGTGTGTATCTGCGTGTGTGTATCTGCGTGTGTGTATCTGCGTGTGTGTATCTGCGTGTGCACTATCCATAAAATCATTTACAGTTTTTTTCGATTGCTAAACGACAGTGGACTCAACTGGAGTCACATGTGCAAAACTCTAACTACAGTCTGCACAGCAGCAGTTCATGTGGACCAAACTCTAGTTCGTTTTTCATTGCTTGAACACAGTTTTCAAAACTCTACACACTTATCCCATGACTTTAACCACAATCTGCACAACACTGTGGATTTACAGCACTTTGTTCAAATGCTAACACACTGCTGTCAAAACTGTGAACCACACATTCAAAACGGAATAGATTTCAGCCTTGTGCCTTTCAAACACTGCTGATTGCAATTTCAGCTGAAAGGCTAAGCAGGTGTCTTGTTTTAGACTTGTTAGTGAACACACACACATATTACAGTATATATAGGTAGAGCTCAGAAAGACTCATTTTGGAAATGGAACAAGGAAGATGGGTTCGTGGAGGGAGAAGGGTGGCAGGGAGAGGGCGGATGCGTGGAGGAAGACAAAGAAGACAAAGAGCTGTTATTTCAGATGAAATAAGGGCTACACTTATAGACCATGTCGTGAACCATGGTCTCTCATTGAGAGAGGCAGGGTTGAGGGTGCAACCCAATCTGCAAACCCGATCCAAACCCAAACCCGATCCACAGTGGCATCTGTAATGCGAATTTTCCATCATGCAAACAGGTGAGAGTTACATCCTTACAGTAAATGAAAACATTACAGGAATCTATTTTGTATTGCAATTATAGAATATTTACACAGATATATATTACAGTAAGTTTGACTGTAAAATATATTTTTACAACAGGACCCAAAGGCTGCCCCCAACAGGGGGAAGAGGAAAAATATTTTCAGATGCGCAGGAAAATGCTATTGTTGACATGGTTGTTGTCAACAATGCAATAAAACTGCGGGCGATTCAAGATAGAGTGCAGGCTGATAATGATATATTTGAAAATGTTAATTCTGTCAGCACAACAACTATTGCTCGAGTCCTAAAGAAACACCAAGTTACAATGAAACAATTATACACTGTACCGTTCGAGAGAAACAGTGAACGGGTAAAAGAGCAAAGATACCAATATGTCCAGGTAAGACATCTGAGGTTACGTACACAGCTATGCAAAATATTTACAGTAAAAAAAAACACTAGCATTTCTACAGTAAAACTGTGCACTTACTGTTTTTCAGAGAGTAATGGAGGTGGAAGCACTGGAAAGACCACATTCATTTGTATTTATCGATGAAGCTGGATTTAACCTTGCCAAAACACGGCGCAGAGGAAGGAATGTTATAGGTCAAAGGGCCACTGTGGAGGTTCCAGGCCAAAGGGGGGGAAATATCACCATGTGTGCTGCAATGGCCAATGTTGGTTTGCTTCTCAACACACCACTCATTGGCCCATACAACACAGAAAGGCTTATAGCTTTCCTAGAACAGCTCTATGCTCAGATAGTGCCAGCAGAACAGGGGGAGCCAGTAAGAAACCCCCAAGTTTTTGTCATAGTTTGCGATAACATTGCTTTTCACCACTCTGCAGCTGTCACAGATTGGTTTGCAGCACATCACAGATTTATGGTTTTGTACCTGCCTGCATATTCACCCTTCCTCAACCCAATAGAGGAGTTTTTCTCTGCCTGGAGGTGGAAAGTGTTTGGTCACCACCCACATGACCAAATGTCTCTTTTGGAAGCCATGCGTGCCGGATGTGAGGACACGAGTCCAGAGGACTGCCAGGGATGGATAAGGCACTCCAGAAGGTTCTTCCCCAGGTGCATGGCAAGAGAAAACATTAGATGTGATGTTGAAGAAAACCTGTGGCCTGATGCTAGAGAGAGGCAGGATTAGCCCCTCAATTATTTGTTCGAATTACAGTATGTACTTTTAGTTTCTACCTTTTTTTTCTCATTACTGTAATTCCGTAAATTACTACAGACTATTGAAGCAAACTGCTAATTTTAATTTACCTTAAAGAATTGTTTGTTATGTTCTAAAAATTTTAATAAATCATGTGAAAGAATGTCAGTCTTTTCTTTGAGGAAAATATTACTTTGTATGAAGTCACTGAAATTGTTCAAACTGTAAAGATGAAAAGTTTGTATTTTCTGTATTGGTGTTTGATGCTAGTGTTTTTACTCTCAGTGTGTTCTGAGTGACAGTGTGTGTTATCTCAGTGAGGGTTGTGCATAGTGTTTGGCTGCACTGAGCGTGTTTTGAGCCATGTGTTAAGAGTTGTGTTGCTTGGAATGAGTTTTGCAGGTGATGTGAACTGTTTAGCTCAGGTGACTGTTGGTAGTGCAGACTGTAGTTAGAGTTTTGCACATGTGACTCCAGTTGTGCCCACTGTCGTTTAGCAATCGAAAAAAACTGTAAAAAAAATGTGTGCCCTTGTAGCAGACAGCTCCAGGAAGCGAAAGCCACAAACTCTCCATTTTGTCTCAACAGTGTAAAAGACTTGATTGGTACTGGTACATTGATTGGTACTGGTACATTGATTGGTACTGGTACATTGACGCTGTACCAGTACCCCCTGTATATAGCCTTGCTTGTTATTTTACTGCTGCTGTTTATTTGATACTTTTATTTTCTATTTTTTACTGAACATTGTTTTTCTTTTTTTCTTCTTAAAGCAATATTGGTTAAGGGCATGTGAGTAGGCATTTTACTGTAAGACAGTTCTTCCCAGAGTATCTCTCTGTATGTGTGTGTGTGTGTGTGTGTGTGTGTGTGTGTGTGTGTGTGTGTGTGTGTGTGTGTGTGTGTGTGTGTGTGTGTGTGTGTGTGTGTGTGTGTGTGTGTGTGTGTGTGTGTGTGCGAGTCGGTGTGTGTGTTGTGTGTGTGAGGAGGTAGCTATTGCTCACACTAAGCAAGTATACTTCTGTTGTAGTCGGCGCATGTGACAAATACAAATGGATTTGATTTGAAACTTCACTGCTTGACATGTATGATGAAATCCTGGTTGATAATGAAACGACTGAACAAATGAACGAAACAGCACAGCAAGTAAGTGAAAGAAATAGGTTTTGATTATGTTTTACTGGTAATGGGGACATACGTAAACGCCAACCAAATAACCTTTTGGTATGTGTGTGTGTTTCAACTATTTAACTGTACTAGAATGCATAAAAGCCACTAGCATTTTTTATATCGGTTATCGGTTTTGGTATCAGGTTTGTTGGCAAGGAAAATATTGGATATCGGTATCGGCCAATACAGTGCCTTGCGAAAGTATTCGGCCCCCTTGAACTTTGCGACCTTTTGCCACATTTCAGGCTTCAAACATAAAGATATAAAACTGTATTTTTTGGTGAAGAATCAACAACAAGTGGGACACAATCATGAAGTGGAACGACATTTATTGGATATTTCAAACTTTTTTAACAAATCCAAAACTGAAAAATTGGGCGTGCAAAATTATTCAGCCCCCTTAAGTTAATACTTTGTAGCGCCACCTTTTGCTGCGATTACAGCTGTAAGTCGCTTGGGGTATGTCTCTATCAGTTTTGCACATCGAGAGACTGAATTTTTTTCCCATTCCTCCTTGCAAAACAGCTCGAGCTCAGTGAGGTTGGATGGAGAGCATTTGTGAACAGCAGTTTTCAGTTCTTTCCACAGATTCTCGATTGGATTCAGGTCTGGACTTTGACTTGGCCATTCTAACACCTGGATATGTTTATTTTTGAACCATTCCATTGTAGATTTTGCTTTATGTTTTGGATCATTGTCTTGTTGGAAGACAAATCTCCGTCCCAGTCTCAGGTCTTTTGCAGACTCCATCAGGTTTTCTTCCAGAATGGTCCTGTATTTGGCTCCATCCATCTTCCCATCAATTTTAACCATCTTCCCTGTCCCTGCTGAAGAAAAGCAGACCCAAACCATGATGCTGCCACCACCATGTTTGACAGTGGGGATGGTGTGTTCAGGGTGATGAGCTGTGTTGCTTTTACGCCAAACATAACGTTTTGCATTGTTGCCAAAAAGTTCAATTTTGGTTTCATCTGACCAGAGCACCTTCTTCCACATGTTTGGTGTGTCTCCCAGGTGGCTTGTGGCAAACTTTAAACAACACTTTTTATGGATATCTTTAAGAAATGGCTTTCTTCTTGCCACTCTTCAATAAAGGCCAGATTTGCGCAATATACGACTGATTGTTGTCCTATGGACAGAGTCTCCCACCTCAGCTGTAGATCTCTGCAGTTCATCCAGAGTGATCATGGGCCTCTTGGCTGCATCTCTGATCAGTCTTCTCCTTGTATGAGCTGAAAGTTTAGAGGGACGGCCAGGTCTTGGTAGATTTGCAGTGGTCTGATACTCCTTCCATTTCAATATTATCGCTTGCACAGTGCTCCTTGGGATGTTTAAAGCTTGGGAAATCTTTTTGTATCCAAATCCGGCTTTAAACTTCTTCACAACAGTATCTCGGACCTGCCTGGTGTGTTCCTTGTTCTTCATGATGCTCTCTGCGCTTTTAACGGACCTCTGAGACTATCACAGTGCAGGTGCATTTATACGGAGACTTGATTACACACAGGTGGATTGTATTTATCATCATTAGTCATTTAAGTCAACATTGGATCATTCAGAGATCCTAACTGAACTTCTGGAGAGAGTTTGCTGCACTGAAAGTAAAGGGGCTGAATAATTTTGCACGCCCAATTTTTCAGTTTTTGATTTGTTAAAAAAGTTTGAAATATCCAATACATGTCGTTCCACTTCATGATTGTGTCCCACTTGTTGTTGATTCTTCACAAAAAAATACAGTTTTATATCTTTATGTTTGAAGCCTGAAATGTGGCAAAATGTCGCAAAGTTCAAGGGGGCCGAATACTTTCGCAAGGCACTGTAAATGTCATATTGGTGAATTTTTTTATTTTCTTTTATTTCACCTTTATTTAACCAGGTAGGCAGGTTGAGAACAAGTTCTCATTTACAACTGCGACCTGGCCAAGGTAAAGTAAAGCAGTTTGACACAAACAACAACACAGCGTTACACATGGAATAAACATACATACAGTCAATAATACAGTAGGAAAAAAGTATATATCCCTGACTACAACATCTGTTAATCATTAACCTAACAAAAAAAAATATATAATAATTGCAGAGTACAAAAAAAATATCCATGCGAGACATTTAGAATTGAAAATATGAAATTGAGCGATTACAGAAGTATAATTGCTTGGTATGAGCGATAGCTACCTCCTCACACACACACCAACTCGCGCACACCCATAAACACACACACAGAGAAGCTCTGGGTAGAACTGTCTGGGTTGTACTGCAGCTAAGATCTAAAGGATAGGCCTCAAGGCCCTTTGCAGTCACACGCCAAGTAACATTTTTTATTTGAATAACAGAAAGTAAATACAAGCACTGACTTCTTGAAAGACCTGTATAACTCCATGTCCAAAAGGTGCACAGAGGGCATAACAAGGGTTGACCTTGAGCTAGCTCAGGGGTCACAACCAAGTAGAACCCTACCAAGCTGCTTTCTCAAATCACTAAGCTGCTAACAGAGACACTCATGGGTGGGCAATTAAACTTAACTGCCCCTGGTGGGGCAATAGAATTTAGTAGTCATGTCAAACCAGAACTGCCAACCCTCAGTGTGTTGTGATTTATTCAATGGCTGCTTCCCAAATGGCACCCTATTCCCTATGGACCCTGGTTATAAGTAGTGCACTATAAAGGGAATAGGGTGCCATTCGGGAGATATACAATGTGATCTCATACACCATAACATGAGTGATAGAGAGGTATAATCCATGTCTAAGTCTTGTATTCAGCGGTGGATGTTAGTTCTAAGGGCCAATAAGTGAAGACAGGATGGGATATCTGATTGGTTTTATGGAACTACAATTCCCAACAAAAACGCAGGCCTACCCTGAGGATGAACATGTAGCTTAACATCCAAAATCACCATCATTGTAGTCTTGTTTGGTCCGACTTGCTTGCGATCAGTAGAGTTCGAGTCTGGCTTGTTGTGGGACTATCATTGTTGAAATAAGAACCAGTAAGTAGGCCTACACACCCTATTGAACTGAACTAAATGTGTATCAATATTAGTTAGTTTCATTTTGGGGGGAGGGGGGGGACTAGTAGGGCTGTGGGAGGAACGCAAGCCTTGTCCTTTAACTCTTCAAACCGTAATGTGACAGATTCATTCGCTTGAACCCCAGTTGTCACCAACCTGTGTCCCCTACTCTACCCTGGCTCCTCTAGTAAAACCCCAGCTGTGTCAGCACGTGGTGGAACGTACCTTCCCTTTAAAATCACAGGTGGCCAGGAGCAACCTGATGGTCACTCTGACAGAGCTCCAGAGTTCCTCTGTGGAGATGGGAGAACCTTCCAGAAGGACAACCATCTCTGCAGAACTTCACCAATCAGGCTTGTATGGTAGAGTGGCCAAGATGAAACCAAGATTGAACTCTTTGGCCTGAATGCCAAGCGTCAGGGACTGACAGATTAGTCAGGATCAAGGGAAAGATGAACAGAGCAAAGAGATCCATGATGAAAACCTGCTCCAGAGTGCTCAGGACCTCAGGCTGGGGCAAAGGTTCACCTTCCAACGGCACAATAACCCTAAGCACACAGCCAAGACAACGCAGGAGTGGATTCGGAACAAGTCTCTGAATGTCCTTGAATGGCCCAGCCAGAGCCTGAACCCAATTATACATCTCTGAAGAGACAAGAAATTAGCTGTGCCACAACGCTCCCCATACAACCCGACAGAGCTTGAGAGGATCTGCAGAGAAGATTGGGAGAAACTCCCCAAATACAGGTGTGCCAAGCTTGTAGCATCATACCCAAGAAGACTCAAGGCTGTAGTCACTGCCAAAGGTGCTTCAACAAAGTACAGAGTAAAGGGTCTGAATGCTTATGTAAATGTGATATTTCAGTTCATTTTTATTACAAATTAGCAAAGAATATATATTTATGTTTTTGCTTTGTCACTATGGGGTATTGTGTGTAGATTGATGAGGAAAACAAACAATTTAATTACTTTTAATTGAGGTAATATGTACAGTTGAAGTCGGAAGTTTACATACACTTAGGTTGGAGTCATTAAAAGTCGTTTTTCAACCACTCCACAAATTTCTTGTTAACAACTATAGTTTTGGCAAGTCGGTTAGGACATCTACTTTGTGCATGACACAAGTCATTTTTTCAACAATTGTTTACAGATGGATTATTTCACTTATCATTCACTGTATCACAATTCCAGTGGGTCAGAAGTTTACATACACTAAGTTGACTGTGCAGCTTGGATCCAGAAAATGATGTCATGGCTTTAGAAGCTTCTGATAGGCTAATTGACATCATTTGAGTCAATTGGAGGTGTACCTGTGGATGTATTTCAAGCCCTACCTTCAAACCCAGTGCCTCTATGCTTGACATCATGGTGAAGGATTACAATTGATTATGGGGGTCTTATAAAGATTTATTGATTATGTTGTTATTAATTTGCTTACGTGTCATTGTACTTATACTCACTGTATAGCTGAATATTGAGGCCTCTCTGTGTCTAGCTCTCTGCCAAAACCCACAGCTGTGAGAAACGGTGAGAAAAGGGACTGAGGGTGATAGCGAGACACAGAGAGACAGTGTCTGTTTTTCTCTGAAACAAGGGAAGATTTGCATACCGCTGAGACAGGTTCTCAGAAACTTTGTGTTAAGAATAACTTGTTCTTTTAGCAGCACATGCAGGTTTTGGACATAGGAGATCACACCATAAGGATGCATTCTGTCTCCTAGAGATGAATGGACTTTGGTGCGAAAAGTGCAAATCATTCCCAGAACAACAACAAAGGACCTTGTGAAGATGCTGGAAGAAGAGGGTACAAAAGTATCTATATCCACAATAAAACGAGTCCTATATCGACATAACCTGTAAGGCTGCTCAGCAAGGAAGAAGCCACTGCTCCAAAGCCGCCATAAAAAAGCACATGGGGATGAAGTTCGTACTTTTTGGAGAAATGTCCTCTGGTCTGATGAAACAAAAATAGAACTGTTTGGCCATAATGACCGTCGTTATATTTGGAGGAAAAGGGGGAGGCTTGCAAGCTGAAGAGCACCATCCTAACCGTGAAGCACAAGGGTGGCAGCATCATGTTGTGGTGGTGCTTTGCTGCAGGAGGGACTGGTGCACTTCACAAAATAGATGGCATCATGAGGTAGGAAAATTGTGTGGATATATTGAAGCAACATCTCAAGACAACAGTCAGGAAGTTCAAGCTTGTCCATTTGGATCTTCCAAATAGTAATCCGTCTGGCCCTGCAGCCTTGTGAATGTTGACCTATTTTAAGATCTTACATCGGCTACGGAGATCGTGATCACACAGTCGTCTTGAACAGCTAGTGCTCTCATGCATGTTTCAGTGTTACTTGCCTCGATGCGAGCATAGAAGTAGTTTAGCTTGCCTGGTAGGTTCGTGTCACTGGGCAGCTCGTGGCTGTGTTTCCCTTTGTAGTCTGTTATAGTTTGCAAGCCCTGACACATCTGACGAGTGTCGGAGCCAGTGTAGTACGATTCGATCTTAGTCCTGTATTGACACTTTGCCTGTTTGATGTTTCGTCAGAGGGCATAGCTGGATTTCTTATCAGCTTCCAGGTTAGAGTCCCGCTCCTCGAAAGCGGCAGCTCAGTGCGGATGTTAGCGCCTAGTTGGTAGTGTGTACTGAGGCTTGAGCTGCTCAACCAGTCGGCGAAAACCAACATAATCTACGACAGAGAACGGTTGATGATTGTTAAGGGCAATGAATTCCATTATCTTGGCATTTATGGATTTTGCCTTTAAGTTGTCACGCTGAAATGTTCTTACTCTTTCAAATGACTGCTCGACTTGAACTTGTTTAGTAGTTGGAAGTGTGCGCTTAGTTTTTTTCAGCTTTTGTTCTAAGTAGTTGCTGAACGTCTAGGGGTGATGCACTTTCAAATGAGTAATTAGGTTTGTGGTATTGAAAGATTTCTCTTTCTCCCCTCCTTGGTAAATAATAGCTGCACAAACGTTGCGTGTGGCCTTTTTGTTATCTTCCTTTGAAACTTCAAAATAGGTCCACACAGCAGACATTGTGGGCTAGGTTACGTCATTACGACATCTATCTACATTATATAGATATGCACATCAGCTTTGACATCGGTTTTGCAGATCGGCGTTAAACTAGACATCGGGCCGATGTTGGCATTTTTAGCTAATATCGTCCGATTCCGATATGCTTACCGATGTATGGTGCATCCCTAGTTGTAGTACCTTTTAAATGTCAAGATGTCATATGGATCTTTCGTGTTATTTTATATTGTGTTTGTGACTATGATGAGCTCGAAAGGTCACAGAGAGAAATACTGTATCAGCATTTAGATAAACAAACAGCTCACTCAATGGGAGTGTGTGGGCGTGAGTTACACTAATGCGTGTGTGTGTGTGTGGCCTGTTGTTTAATTAGCTATGACTGTGAAGGGCTGACTGACAGGTTAACATATAGCCCATCTGGTGATCTTAGGTGTGTCTGAAATGGCAGTGTCACGTGTGCTCCCTCTCCGGCCCCTAGGTCACCAGGCTGCTTATTATGGTGCACACCTGTCACCATCGTTACGCGCTCCTGCATGCCATCAGACTCACCTGGACTCCATCACTTCCCTGATTATGTCATGTGTGTACGTTGTTCGTGTTTCTTGTTTTGTATTATGTTGTGTTTATTTATTAAAACACTCCCTCCCTGAACTTGTTTCCCCACTCTCAGCGCACATCCTTACAGAATAACGCCTCACCAAAGGGAAGCGTCAGGAAGTGTTTTTTTTTTTTGTGTCAGGTGGAATGACATTGGGTCTGGGAGCCGCTACAGGCTTTCATGCCTCAGCCAGATCGCTAGGCTCCCCTGCCTCCGCCGGCTCGTCAGGCTCTCATGCCTCAGCCGGATTGCCAGGCTCCCCTGCCTCAGCCAGCTCGTCGGGCTTTCATGCCTTCGTCGGATCGACAGGCTCCCCTGCCTCAGCCGGTCTGTCAGGTTCCCATGTCCCAGCCGGCGACAGGTTCCCGCACATCAGCAGGACTGACCAGTCCGCTCCTGATCCCCGGGATCGTCCCTTGGGTTGGCGTCCTGCGGCTGGAGCTGAACGCGCCGGGGAGGAGGTACCGTCAGGTATGCTCTCTCTCCAACGCTCTAGGTCACCATGCCCCTGCGTCTCAGCCGGATTGACAGGTTTCCTGTGCCTCTGCAGAGGTGTCCGGTCCACTCCTGATCCCCGGGATCATCCTTTTGGTGTCCTTCCTCTCCGGCCACTAGGTCACCATGCAATTGCAATGACCGGCCTATGCAATTGCAATGACTAATGCGCATTTCGCAGATTTTAAATCCCACAGTCATTTGCCAGGTTCTGTCTACGATCTACTGTTAACCACTGTCTGTGTGTGTGTTTGTGGTGGGTATGTGTGTGTGTGTGTGTGTGTGTGTGTGTGTGTGTGTGTGTGTGTGTGTGTGTGTGTGTGTGTGTGTGTGTGTGTGTGTGTGTGTGTGTGTGTGTGTGTGCGTGTGTGTGTGTGTGTGTGTGTGTGTGGGTGTGTGTGTGTGTGTGTGTGTGTGTGTGTGTGTGTGTGTGTGTGTACGTGTCTACGGTTAACCACTGTACCTTTAGGGAACACCCACAGTGAGAGTCAGTTTCCATTTATTTGGACCAAGGAGAAGGACAGGAACTTTGATGTGCATTTCGGCACATATGGAAGCAATCTCGGACATTCCAGCAAGATTAAAGCATGCTTTCAGAAGGCATTTCACTAGCACTATTTCTGGCCATGGTGAATAGAGTTTCAAAGAAGGTATAGATTCAGTTACTGTTAATATGGGCCTGGGAGAGGAGTGAAACGCAGGTCAGAAGAGAGAGAGAGCGGGAGACAGGGGGAAAGTTAGAGAGAGAGAGGGATTCAGAGAGAAAGAGAAAAAAGATAGGAATTGTGAAAGAAGAGTTTGAAACAGAGCGGGAAAGAGAGTTTATTCGTTTGTTTTCTCTTGGGTGTTTTGTATGAATTGATTAAATGTGTCAATTGGGAAGATAATTATTTGCCTCTGACATTAGAATTCACAAAAACATGCTTACTTGCGGTTGGATGGTTGGTGCCAAGAATGGATTGTACTAGGAACATTAGAAAATAATAAATAAGAGAGATAAGGTTCTGAGACACACGTTCAACATGTGAGGTAAGGAAAAGTTCACAGAAACGTCCCGCTGTTTCGAAAAACGAGGATTTTTCTCCGCAAAACCCTCTGAGGTGTCGAGAGAAATATATTCACAGTATTTAAGGGCAGCTTCATCAAGGCAGATTTTTCTTCCTTGACACATCGAGGACACAGTAGTCAAAAAACAAACAAAGAATTCATGAGTACCACTATTTGTGTTTTTTGGGGGATATTTTGACCACCCACCCTTCTGAGTATTCAGCATTGACAGACATTATTTTATTGTTTACAGACACAGTTATCTTTCAATTAGGTCTGAGTTTGTAATGCATTGCATGGACATTTAGCTTTAACTGTGATCAATACTAACATATATATTTTTTAAATGCCTGTAAGCATGTTTAGTGCATTAAAAAGTATTGACTTTTCCACATTTTGTTGTTACAGCCTTATTTTAAAATGGATTTTTAAAAAATCCCCTCAATCTACACACAATAAACCATAATGACAAAGTAAAAACTGACTTTTTGAAGGTTGAGCAAATTTATAAAAATAAATAACTGAAATATCACATTTACATAAGTATTCAGACCCTTTAATCAGTACTTTGTTGAAGCACCTTTGGCAGTAATTACAGCCTTGAGTCTTCTTGGGTATGATGCTACAGGCTTTTGGCACACCTGTATTTGGAGAGTTTCTCCCATTATTTTCTGCAGATCCTCTCAAGCTATGTCAGGTTGGGTGGGTAGCGTCTTTGCCCAGCTATTTTCAAGTCTGGGCTCTGGCTGTGCCACTCAAGGACTTTCAGAGCAGGTTTTCATCAAGGATCGCTGTACCGTTCGTCTTTCCCTCAATCCTGACTAGTCTCCCTGTCCCTGCCACTGAAAAACATCCCCATAGCATGATGCCAGGTTTCCTCCAGACGTGACGCTTGGCATTCAGGTCAAAGAGTTCAATCTTGGTTTCATCAGACCAGAGAATCTTGTTTCTCATGGTCTCACAGTCCTTTAGGTGCCTTTGGCAAACTCCAAGTGGGCTGTCATGTGCCTTTTACTGAGGAGTGGCTTCCATCTGGCCACGCTACCATAAAGGCCTGATTGGGGGATTGGTGGAGTGTTGCAGAGACCTTCTGGAAGGTTCTCCCATCTCCACAGAGGAATTCTCGAGCTCTGTCAGAGTGACCATTGGGTTCTTGGTCACCTCCCTGACCAAGGCCCTTCTCCTTTGATTGCTCAGTATGACTGGGCGGCCAGCTCTAGAAAGAGTCTTGGTGGTTCCAAACTTCTTCCATTTCAGAATAATGAAGGCCACTGTGTTCTTGGGGACCTTCAATGCTGCAGACATTTTTTGGTACCCTTCCCCAGATCTGTGCCTCGACACAATCATGTCTCGGAGATCTATAGACAATGTCTTCGACCTCATGGCTTGGTTTCTGCTCTGACATGCACTGTCAACTGTGGGACCTTATATAGACAGGTGCAGTTGAAGTCGGATGTTTACATACACTTAGGTTGGAGTCATTAAAACTGTTTTTTCAACCACTCCACACATTTCTTGTTAACAAACTATAGTTTTGGCAAGTTGGTTAGGACATCTACTTTGTGCATGACACAAGTCATTTTTCCAAGAATTGTTGACAGACAGATTATTTCACTTATAATTCACTGTATCACAATTCCAGTGGGTCAGAAGTTTACATAGACAAAGTTGATTGTGCCTTTAAACAGCTTGTAAAATTCCAGAAAATAACGTCATGGCTTTAGAAGCTTCTGATAGGCTAATTGACATAATTTGAGTCAATTGGAGGTGTACCTGTGGATGTATTTCAAGGCCTACCTTCAAACTCAGTGCCTCTTTGCTTGACATCATGGGAAAATGAAAAGAAATCAGCCAAGACCTCAGAAAAAAAATGGTAGACCTCCACAAGTCTGGTTCATCCTTGGGAGCAATTTCCAAACACTTGAAACTACTACGTTCATCTGTACAAACAATAGTACACAAGTATAAACACCATGGGACCACGCAGCCGTCATACTGCTCAGGAAGGAGACGCGTTCTGTCTCCTACTTTGGTGCGAAAAGTGCAAATCAATCCCAGAACAACAACAAAGGACCTTGTGAAGGTGCTGGAAGAAACAGGTACAAAAGTATCTATATCCACAGTAAAACGAGTCCTATATCGACATAACCTGAAAGGCTGCTCAGCAAGGAAGAAGCCGCCATAAAAAAGCAAGACTACGGTTTGCAAATGCACATGGGGACAAAGATCATACTTTTTGGAGAAATGTCCTCTGGTCTGATGAAACAAAAATAGAACTGTTCGGCCATAATGACCATCGTTATGTTTGGAGGAAAAAGGGGGAGGCTTGCAAGCTGACGAACACCATCCCAACCGTGAAGCACGGGGGTGGCAGCATCATGTTGTGGGGGTGCTTTGCTGCAGGAGGGACTGGTGCACTTCACAAAATAGATGGCATCATGAGGGAGGAAAATTATGTGGATGTATTTAAGCAACATCTCAAGACATCAGTCAGGAAGTTCAAGCTTGGTCGCGAATGGGTCTTCCAAATGGGCAATGACCCCAAGCATTCTTCCAAAGTTGTGGCAAAATGGCTTAAGGACAACAAAGTCAAGGTATTGAAGTGGCCATCACAAAGCCCTGGCCTCAAACCTATAGAAAATTTGTGGGCAGAACTGAAAAGGCGTGTGCGAGCAAGGAGGCCTACAAACCTGACTCAGTTACACCAGCTCTGTCAGGAGGAATGGGACAAAATTCACACAACTTATTTTGAGAAGCTTGTGGAAGGCTTCCCAAAACGTTTGACCCAAGTTAAACAATTTGAAGACAATGCTACCAAATACTAATTGAATGTATGTACATTTCTGTGTTACGCCCTGACCTTAGAGAGCCGCTTTATTTCTCTATTTGGTTAGGTCAGAGTGTGATTTGGGTGGGCATTCTATGTTTTCTATTTCTTTGTTTTTGGCCGAGTGTGGTTCCCAATCAGAGGCAGCTGTCTATCGTTGTCTCTGATTGGGAATCATACTTAGGCAGCCTTTTTCCCACCTAATGTTGTGGGTAATTATTTATTTTCTGTGTGTGTTTGTGTGCTCCACAGATGCGTCACGGTCGGTTTCTGTTTACCTGTTTTTATTGTGTGAAGGTTTCACTTTATTAAAGATGTGGAATTACATGCACGCTGCTCCTTGGCATTCTGACCCACTGGGAATGTGATGAAAGAAATAAAAGCTAAAAAAATCATAAATCATTCTCTCTATTATTATTTTGACATTTCACATTCTTAAAATAAAGTGGTGATCCTAACTGACCTAAGACAAATCATGTCAAATCAATTGAATTTACCGCAGGTGGACTCCAATCAAGTTGTAGAAACATCTCACGGTTGAGCAATGGAAACAGGATTCACCTGCGCTCAATTTCGAGTCACATAACAAAGAGTAAATAAGGTATTTTAGGTTTGTTTAAATATCTAAAAACCTGTTTTCTCTTTGTCATTATGGGGAATTGTGTGTCGATTGATGAGGATTTTTTTCAATTTAATCAATTTTAGAATAAGGCTGTAACGTAACAAAATGTAGAATAAGTCAAGGGGTCTGAATACTTTCCCAATGCACTGTATTATGCTATTATTTAAAAACTTCTTATGAAGATCAATGAGTCTCCACTGGGATATTGATGTGTTATACTGTTGAGAAGGAAAGAGAGATGGAGGGAGGAAGAGAGGGGGAGGGAGAAAGAGAGAGGACAGACAGACATACACGCACACACACACATTAAGGTCTTTAGACTGACAGGTATGCTAACACTTCGAAACAGCCAGTAAAATGGATCCCACATCTGAACAAATTAGAAGCGTTGTTGTCAGAGTCTCAGTTCAGGGTTGTTTGAATGTCATATTTAATTGCTCTAATACTTTACACTCTGCAATGAGTTGATAATGAAATAGCTGTTCATATTCTCAGGATATCTATAAATACATTGTGTTTGAGATCTTCCAAATCCCTTTCCCTTGCTGCCATTTGTCTCCTCAGCGAGCTTCTTGTTTATTTGTTGATTTTATGTTTGTCTGAACGTTAGAGAAGAAGATATTTCTCTTTATTCACTTTCAAGACGAACACAGATCTCTGAAAACTCTCTCTCTCTTTCTCTCTTCCTCGCCCTCTCTAATTCACTTTTTCTGTCTTTCCTTCGCTCTCTCACCTTTTTTTTACACTGTTCTCTTTCGAAGGCAATAGAAACAAAGGTGTTGAATGTGTAATTGTCCCTATCCTTCCTCTCTTATTTGAGTTATCTAATGTTGTAACTCTCTGACACGGGAAATCAGCCTCTAAATGACCCATGTCATCAGCGGGCCGAAAAATGATCATCACACTGACATGCTACATAGATTATACAGTCATATCAAAACCACTTAGACCCATTCACACTTCAATGTTAACTAACTGTACATGAACGTTAGTAGCAAGCATTTGCAGCTCTGCCTTCTATCATTTGATTTGCTTTTATGTGATGTGAATGAACGGCCTAAACATTATGGCTCCATTATAGCGTTCTCTGCTAATATGAAATATTATTTATTTTAATTTTAATTTTATTTCACCTTTATTTAACCAGGTAGGCTAGTTGAGAACAAGTTCTAATTTGCAACTGCGACATGGCCAAGATAAAGTGTACCAATTCGACACATACAACACAGAGTTACACATGGAATAAACAAAACATACAGTCAATAATACAGTAGAACAAAATAAAAAAAAAAGTCTATATACAGTGAGAGCAAATGAGGTAAATTAAGGAAATAAATAGGCCATGGTGGCGAAGTAATTACAATATAGCAATTAAACACTGGAATGGTAGATTGGCAGAAGATGAATGTGCAGGTAGAGATACTGGGGTGCAAAGGAGCAAAATAAATAAATAAACAAATACCAGTATGGGGGTGAGGTAGGTAGATAGATGGGCTGTTTACAGATAGGCTAAGTACAGGTGCAGTGATCTGTAAACTGCCCTGACAGCTGGTGCTTAAAGCTAGTGAGGGAGATGTGAGTCTCCAGCTTCAGAGATTTTTGCAATTCGCTCCAGTCATGGGCAGCAGAGAACTGGAGGGAAAGACGACCAAAGGAGGAATTGGCTTTGGGGGTGACCAGTGAGATATACCTGCTGGTGCGCGTGCTACGAGTGGGTGCTGCTATGGTGACCAGTGAGCTGAGATAAGGCGGGGCTTTACCTAGCAGAGACTTATAGATAACCTGTAGCCAGTGGATTTGGCGACAAGTATGAAGCGAGGTCCAACCAACGAGAGCCTACAGGTCGCAATGGTGGATAGTGTATGGGGCTTTGGTGACAAAACGGATGGCACTGTGATAGACTGCATCCAGTTTGTTGAGTAGAGTGTTGGAGGCTATTTTATAGATGATCACCGAAGTCGAGGATCGGTAGGATGGTCAGTTTTACGAGGGTATGTTTGGCAGCATGAGTGAAGGATGCTTTGTTGCGATATAGAAAGCCGATTCTAGATTTAATTTTGGATTGGAGATGCTTAATGTGAGTCTGGAAGGAGAGTTTACAGTCTAACTAGACACCCAGGTATTTGTAGTTGTCCACGTATTCTAAGTCAGAGCCGTCCAGAGTAGTGATGCTGGACGGGCGAGCAGGTGCGGGCAGCGATCGATTGAAAAGCATGCATTTAGTTTTTACTTGCGTTTAAGGGCAGTTGTAGGCCACGGAAGGAGAGTTGTATGGCATTGAAGCTCATCTGGAGGTTAGTTAACACAGTGTCCAAGGAGGGGCCAGAAGTACACAGAATGGTGTCGTCTGCGTAGAGGTGGATCAGAGAATCAACCAGACGAGGCAATCATTTGAGAAACCAAGGCTGTCGAGTCTGTCAATAAGAATGTTGTGATTGACAGAGTTGAAAGCCTTGGCCAGGTCGATGAATACGATATATCGATGGCGGTTAGGATGTCGTTTAGAACCTTGAACCTTGAGTTGCACCCATGACCAGCTCTGAAACCAGATTGCATAGCGGAGAAGGTATGGTGGGATTCTAAATGGTCAGTAATCTGTT
The DNA here is from genome assembly GCF_045791955.1 of Oncorhynchus clarkii lewisi. Classification (NCBI taxonomy): domain Eukaryota; kingdom Metazoa; phylum Chordata; class Actinopteri; order Salmoniformes; family Salmonidae; genus Oncorhynchus; species Oncorhynchus clarkii. The sequence goes on from NC_092164.1 coordinate 48,019,024, forward strand.
TGTTAACTTGGCTTTCGAAGAGGGGGATGACCGCGGCAGCTTTCCAATCTTTGGGAATCTCAGATGATACGAAAGAGAGGTTGAACAGGCTAGTAATAGGGGTTGCAACAATTTCGGCAGATCATTTTAGAAAGAAAGGGTCCAGATTGTCTAGCCCGGCTGATTTGTAGGGGTCCAGATTTTGCAGTTCTTTCAGAACATCGGCTATCTGGATTTGGGTAAAGGAGAAATGGTGGGGGCTTTGGCGGGTTGCTGTGGAGGGTGCCGGGCAGTTGACCGGGGTAGGGGTAGCCATGTGGAAAGCATGGCCAGCCGTAGAGAAATGCTTATTGAAATTCTCAATTATAGTGGATTTATCAGTGGTGACAGTGTTTCCTATTCTCAGAGCAGTGGGCAGCTGGGAGGAGGTGATCTTATTCTCCATGGACTTTACAGTGTCCCAGAACTTTCTTGAGTTAGTACTACAGGATGCAAATTTCTGTTTGAAAAAGCTTGCCTTAGCTTTTCTAACTGCCTGTGTATATTTGTTCCTAACTTCCCTGAAAAGTTGCATATCACGGGGGCTATTCGATGCTAATGCAGAACGCCACAGGATGTTTTTGTGCTCGTCAAGGGCAGACAGGTCTGGCGTGAACCAAGGACTATATCTATTCCTAGTTCTACATTTTTTTTGAGAGGGGCATGCTTATTTAAGATAGTGAGGAAGGCACTTTTAAAGAATAGCCAGGCATCATCTACTGACGGGATGAGGTCAATGTCATTCCAGGATACCCCAGCCAGGTCAATTAGAAAGGCCTGCTTGCAGAAGTGTTTCAGGGAGCGTTTGACAGTGATGAGGGGTGGTCGTTTGGTCGCAGACCCATTACGGATGCAGGCAATGAGGCAGTGATCGCTGAGATCTTGATTGAAAACAGCAGAGGTGTATTTGGAGGGCGAATTAGTTAGGATGACATCTATGAGGGTGCCCGTGTTTACTGATTTGTGGTTGTACCTGGTAGGTTCATTGATAATTTGTGTGAGATTGAGGGCATCAAGCTTAGTTTGTAGGATGGCCGGGGTGTTAAGCATGTCCCAGTTTAGGTCACCTAGTAGCACAAGCTCAGAAGATCGATGCGGGGCAATCAGTTCACATATAGTATCGAGGGCACAGCTAGGGGCAGAAGGAGGTCTATAGCAAGCGGCAACAGTGAGAGACTTGTTTCTGGAAAGGTGAATTTTTAGAAGTAGAAGCTCAAATTGTTTGGGCACAGACTTAGAAAGCAATACAGAACTCTGCAGGCTGTCTTTGCAGTAGATTGCAACACCGCTCCCTTTGGCAGTTCTATCTTTGCGGAAAACGTTATTGTTAGCAATGGAGATTTCAGGGTTTTTGGTGGTTTTCCTAAGCCAGGATTCAGACACGGCTAAGACATCTGGGTTGGCAGAGTGTGTTAAAGCAGTGAGTAAAACAAACTTAGGGAGTAGGCTTCTAATGTTAACATGCATGAAACCAAGGCTTTTACGTTTACAGAAGTCAACAAATGAGAGCACCTGGGGGGTGGGAGTGGAGCTAGGCACTGCAGGACCTGGATTAACCTCCACATCACCAGAGGAACAGAGGAGAAGTAGGATAAGGGTACGGCTAAAGACTATACGAACTGGCCGTCTAGCACGTTCAGAACAGAGAGTAAAAGGAGCAGGTTTCTAGGCACGATAGCATAGATTCAAGGCATAGTGTACAGACAAAGGTAAGGTAGGGTGTGAGTACATTGGAGGTAAACCTAGGCATTGAGTAATGAAGAGAGAGATATAGTCTCTAGAGATGTTTAAACCAGGTGATGGCATCGCATATGTAGGAGGTGGAACAACATGGTTGGTTAAGGCATATTGAGCCGGGCTAGAGGCTCTACAGTGAAATAAGACAGTAATCACTAACCAGGACAGTAATGGACAAGGCATATTGATATTAGAGAGAGGCATACGTAGCCAAGTGAACATATATGGGTCCAGTGAGTGGCTGGGCTGGCTGGGGACACGGCGATTCAGACAGTTAGCAGGCTAACAAGCTAACAGTTAGTAGGCCGGAGCTAAACAAGCTAGCAGCTAGTAGACCAGGGCTAGCAGTTAGCAGACTGGGCAGGTAAGCTAGCAGTTACCAGACCAGGGCCCGGCAGTTTAGCAGTTAGCAGACCGGGTTAGCAAGCAAGCAGATAGCAGGGGCTAGAAAGTTAGCCTTTGGGGGGGGGGCGTCGCGATGGGGGTAAGTCTGTTTTTGCCTCTTCGTGCGGTGACGTCGATAGACCAGTCGTGGAATTAGTAGTGTTCCAAGTAGCTCTAGGTAGCTAGCAGGCCGATATTGTAGCCCAGGAGTATGCTTCGGTGGTAGCACAGGAGCCCTGGCCGGGCTAGCTTCAAGCTAAATTGGTGCTTGCTGTGGGATGGAAACGCTAGCCAGGAGTAGTCACCCGGGATTGCGGTTAGCTAGTTGTGAAGATCCAGATGAAAATGTTCAGTTTGCGGTAGGAATCCGGGGATAAAAATAACAGGTCCGTTATGCTCTGGTTAGAGTCACGTTGTTCGAACTGGCGAGAGCTTTCCGAGCTAAAGGTTAGCTGATGACCGCTGGCAATGGTTTGCTGACTGATAGCTTGTAGTTAGCTGGCTAGCTTCAGTTGAGGGATTCCAGATCCAAAGTAAATATAAATACTTTAGGAAAAAATAGCAGATCCACGCCACATTGGGTGAGGCGGGTTGCAGGAGAGTATTTAGATGATGAGGTTTATCAAAATATTTTAAAAGATATGCGACGAAAAATATGTAAAATGATACATACAAGGGACACGACAGGACAAAGACGTCTGATTGCTACGCCATCTTGGATACAATAAGATTTAATAAAAGGTGATCAATAACATGTCAATAGAAATACAGTTGAATTATCTGTCCCTGGTATGAGTGGGTGACTGGAAGAACTCTGATTACAGAACATTAGAGCCTATTACTCTATGTGAGCTTTTAGATATTTGATGAACATGAATCACCGTTGCCCCTGACGATAAATGTCTGTGTGTGTGTGTGCGTGCGTGTATGATGTTGATTGTTTTTCCTTCTTCCTTTTCCTATAGATGGATTTCATTTTGACGGTCTCTTCAGAATTAGTCTGTTCTTTGGGGTCAAAAAGAGTATAGACTTTTAAATAAATCATTTTTTTTGACTGAAGGCCTTCTGATAAGTTTACTGTACACCAGTAAACATATGAAGGCCAGGTCAGGTTATATCTTGAACACCATCTTAATCACCAAGACTAAATCATGACAATATACTGTATTACCACTATGTGTACTGAGGGTGATATGTATTTAATTCTGATGTAACTGTAACAAGCCCAAACTAAGTCATTCTGATTTAAATGGGATTGCTGAAAACCAAAACCAAACACAGAAAGAAAAACACAGCACCAATAGACAAAAATTATTCTGCCATTTGCGTCAGAGACATGGGGAAACTAACATGTATATTACAGTAACCTATACCACCCTCCTGAACTGCTTCTGTTGTTACTAATGGACAGCCCCCCGTAAGACATCTCTATTCAGCTGAGATGAGAGTATTGAAAAGTGGACAGCATATGCTCACCTGAGCCCTGCTTGTCAACGTGAGTCTTAATATTTAAGAGGCTGTGTGTGTGAAACTGCAAGCCACAGCACTTTCTATGGGCTTGTGTGTGTTACTTCAGGCAGCTGGAGCTTACTGGGGCTTCATGAGGGAGTGAAGACCCTTATCGTATGTGTGTGTGTGTTAGGATTCATGCTTTGAATTTTTCATCAGTCTCTGGGAACAGCTGACAAGTCTTGAGGCATTGCGTATGAGCACTGTAGGGGTGTGTGTGCAGCTCTCTCGGAGATGGGATTTGAACCCCAACCCTCCAGCTGCTTGCCTGCCTATCTAATCTATAGGCTACATGCCTCCACAGCAAACATTTATGTCCCATTGTATTTTCACACTTTTTATCAAAGCAGTGGACTTCCTCTTTCCAAGTTATAAACCTATGACTTATTAATCCATTGTGAAATTCAAACATCTCCCAAAAAATGATATTTGGAGGAGGATGAAACTGACTCATGATTCTTACTGTATTGTGTTTTCAATTGAGACAGCAGCTATTAATACATATTTATCTCTTTTAATTTATAATGATTATTATGAAAGCGTCTATCAGTAGCTATCTGGCGTTTTGTAGGAAAGATTACAGGCAAATGAAGGCGGCATTGAATCAATTATTTAGGCTGAAAAGTACAAAGCATCATACACAGCATCGCAGCCTGCAGCGAGGGAGCGAGCAGCGAAGGAAAATTAGGTCAGTTTCAGAATATTCCAGTGGGATCTCTCCCAGCACTGCAGCTGCACAGTTAAAGGGTAGGTCTGAACAATTCAGAGCAATCAAACCCTATTTTTGCTTAAATAGATCAATGAATATTTGGAGTATTTTGAACAAAAGTGGCCATGAATATTCTCAAGTTTCAGATGGATTTGTTGTTTATTTATTATTTATTTGAGAATATTAAAAGTTGTATTTTATTCAAGTTTTGTTGAATGATTGATGATGTATTTCCCCCTCCCCTTTAAATCCAGCTTGTTGTTGGCCTGCAGTTCATTTTTGGAGAAGGGTTGAACCAATCGGATGATCCTATGCGCTTATATCTGGCAAGAATAAAGTTATTGTTGGGAAGTGGGGGTAACCTCAAAATATAAGTTGAACTCAAAATAAACCCACATTCACTAATGTACTGTATCAAAACAATGGTTACAAGAGCCCTACTTTAGTAACTGTCATTTGTACAGTATAATCTACTTTATTCAAGCACTGATTTGAAGATTTTACTGGTCTCGGGATAAAGATATATACAAAAGCATATTTATGACACTGTCTCCAGTATGTACAAGCTAGTCTGTATTGTGCTGTATCATAAAGTAGTTGAGGTTTCAAAGTGACTGTCTGAGTGCCATCAGGTGCGCCCTGCCTGCCCTGCCATGGGCCCTGTGCTACCCTGTTGCTGAGTTTTAATGAACGCTTGAAGGGTAGATCAGTCTGGCAAAGCTCCAGGGTTCTATCAAAGAGAGGGGGATTTAAAGCATGATTATGCTGTCTGTGAGAGCTCCATCTCCCCTAGACTCACCGAGACTACAGCCTGATACTCTGGAGCTCACTCAGCACACACATCATACTGCCCGACCTGCAGTATACAGTCTGACACCGTCTGTCTCTATCGCTGTCTCTATCTCGGTCTCTTTCTCAAAACTCTTAGGGGACGGATTAAGAACGGTGAGATGAGATGTGGTTCATTTCTCTGCTTTTGCCTAAACTGAAGCCATAAGTGTATGACAAAGTTGATGTTTTTCTCGGAGTACAGTACACCTGCCAGCACGTTTGGATAGGGTAGGCCAAGGGAAACCAAAAATACACTGCTGCCTGTTCTTTACTGAATGCCCTGTGATTGTGGCCTACGGTCTTCTGAATGCCATGTTTCTCATGTCTGAGGTGACCGCGGTTCATTCTGTGGTGGAGGAAGTTCACATCTTTGTTTTTTGTTTACCTTTCCATTATGACCTTGAGTCAGTCGGTCATGTGGTCCCTGCAGATCTCTAAATACATCAACACATGCACAATGTCTCAGCCTCCACGCCGCCTGCCCGGTCAGACAATGACAGACATTGTGGCCTTGTTATTGAAGGGAGACCTACATAGACAAAGGGCAACCAGTTCCAGGAGAAATTGAAATTATTTGCTGGTATTTTATTTTATTTCAAAGTTCTCACACTTTTATTACAAGACTTAACCTACAGTCATTTAGCTTGGTTCCACATCTGCCAACTACTTTACAAATGAGCAAAGGAGTTTGTAAAATGATATTAACAGATCTGGGTCAGTGATAAATATTTCTCCAAAATTGAATAAAGTATTTTTGGTGAACAAAATTCCTCCAGAATAACTTTCTTTTTAAAAGTTGTTGTGGAACTGTCCATGAAATGCCTCTGAACTCAGTGGAAAGTGTGGCTGGAGGGAGTTATATCAACTACATGTTTCAGCCAGCCTGCCAATCCACTACAGGGCTTCATTTTCTTTCTCTCCCTCCCCCTCTGGGTTATGTTCAGCATTTTTCCTTGGGCCAATTTTCAAACGCCTGCGCTATTGACTGGTCCAGACAACTTGTCAAATGAATATCAGTTAGCTATCACGTTGATATGTTAAATGATAATAGCATACTATAATATTGATGATATATCAGCAGACTCATTGGCCTTTGATGTTGACATTTTCCTGGTTCAGTAGGAACTGTCCCTGAACTGCAGTCAGCAGTTTTCACTATCATATATCACTTCCTAGAATCATCTGATGTCTATCTAGTAGCTGTTTTGATATATCTACTACTGATGTAACCTGAAATGTCTGATGAAAAGTGTTAACATATCTTTTAAAAGCTTTATTTATTCATGTTTTATTTATGTAGCCTAGTTGTTAATGGTGTTAAATAAAATATGCCCTACACAACAGTTCTGTAGCTTTCTGTTAGGGATAGTTAAGGACCAGTAGATCTTTTCATTGTAGACCTAATTTTCCCTATTTGTTGAAGGCATTTTTGGAAGAGAAAATGATATCCATCCCTACCCACACATCTGCCACATCTACAGTTCACTTCCAGTTAGGCTAATTCTGCTGTGACTTCTAAATCACTCTGACAGAGCTGGATCAAATGTAGGAAGCAGATGAAAAGAAAAAGAGAGACAATGATCTTTTTCCTTTTTTTGTGTTTTCATTTCTCGTGTCCCCTCACTGCCTCCACCCCCTGCTGGTTCACCGTGAAAATGGACAAAATATATTGATTCTCGGCTAGCCAGGCGAGTTTGATAAACGGAGTGTATTGTGGTAGAGTGTTGGCAAATTTACCTTGAAGCATTGCTTCCATCCGGTTCACTTCCCTCTTCCTCCCATTCCGTCCTCACACCCGCTGAATGACAAAAGCCTAATGTCGTCACCGGGAGAGACAACTCGTCTAACTCTGCGCTCGCATCACCATGCCTAGATGACAGCTGGCCAGGAACAGGGAAAGGAAGATGGGCACGTCCCCTAAACACAATCAGCAAGGTTAGAGAGCAGTCAGAGCAGCCACCAGTATGTGTCTCCACCCCCAGGGCCAGGGGCAATTTACATGGAGATAACATTGATCAAAGCTTCCCATTCTCCCTCCCGGCTGCATCAATGGCAGAACACTTGAAAGAGTATCATGGTGTTTTAGTGGCAGAGGAGCTATTCTATATCTGTGAAGAGGGGTTGGAGGAGGGTGACAGCCAATGCTGAATCCTCTCAATGGGCTCGGTGGCATCTCACCGCATGACAGGTCGCTACGGTCGCCACAGCCACACTGTTGTGCTTTGAAGAGATGAATACATCCAAGTATAAAAGCATCATATCTTAAGGTAGGGTTTGTCAACTAGGTTTGTCCTCGGGCCAAATCTTTTCTGAGCGAATAGTAGACAGGCAGAATGTAATTAGCATATAATATTAGCACAGGCCTACACTACAAATAGGCCTACACTACAAATTGAACAAAAATGTTAACTGTCAGTGTGCTCTGCGCCCGGCCTGCCACAGGAGTCGTTAGTGCACAATGGGATAAGGACATCCCTGCTGGCCAAATGCTCCCCTAACCCGGACGACGCTGAGCCAATTGTGCCCCGCCCCATGGGTCTCCCGGTAGCGGCCGGCTGCGACAGAGCTTAGACTTGAACCCAGAATCTCTTGTGGCACAGCTAGCTCTTAGACCACATGGCCACTCAGGAGGCCCCAGGTGCCCCTGTCTGCGTCAACAGCCGGCCGCCGCGTCCATGCACTGGCGGATGATGTGCATAGGATTGTTCTGGAGGGGCTCATTTTTCCCTGGCTATTGGTGAGAGTACTGACAACACCGATGTAGCACAGTTGTGTGTATATATATATATATATATGTCAATTTTTTTATGGAATTGGCTTTAAGGAAGAGCTACTGGCACTGATTCCCCTCGAAGGACACACCACAACATCCTTTTCACAAAGCTGGAACAATTGTTTACGCAGCATGGCCTGTCATTCGGTAAAGTCAACTCTGTGGTCACCGATGGGGTTCCTGCTATGGTGGGCAGACACAGGGGCCTGGTCAGCAGCCCCCCAAATGAATGGCTTGCATTGTCTCATCCATCAGAGTGTGCTGTGTTCCAGACTAAATGCTGAGCTAAAGGATGTGATGGATAAAGTAATGCCCATAATCAACTTTGTCAGGGAGACATCAAACACACAACACCGTCTTTTCCGGAAGCTTGATGCCACCAATGATGATCTCCTGCTTCACAACAACGTGAGCTGCATGACCAGGTTGTGGATTTTCTCAGAAAAAGCTAAATGAAGGCAACAGCGGACCACCTTCGTATTCTGGAAATTGAGGAATTCCTCTCCAATGTTGCTTTTTTAGCCGACATATTCTGTCACTTAAACAAGTTAAATCTGAAGTTACAAGGAAGAAGGACAGCAGTCGATCATAGTCTGCTGCTGGAAGAACGTATGTGTTGTCTTTACACCCCCTGCTATATTGTGGATATAGAGTTATGTGTCATACAGAACACAGATGGTGTTCTTTAATGGAACCTCTCCAACAAAATCAAGGTAGAATCAGGAATTCCCCAGGGCAGCTGTCTAGGCCTCTTACTTTTTTCAATCTTTACTAACAACATGCCACTGGCTTTGAGTAAAACCAGTGTGTCTATGTATGCGGATGACTCAACACTATACACGTCAGCTACAACAGCAACTGTAATGACTGCATCGCTTAACAAAGAGCTGCAGTTAGTTTCAGAAATGGTGGCAAGGAATAAATTATCCCTAAATATTTGACACATCATTTACTAAACCTCAACTAAATCTTGTAATAAATAAATGTGGAAATTGAGCAAGTTGAGGTGACTAAAGCGCTTGGAGTAACCCTGGATTGTAAACTGTCATGATATTGATACAACAGTAGCTAAAATAGGGAGAAGTCTGTCCATAATAAAGAGCTGCTCTACATTCTTAACAGCACTATCAACAAGGCAAGTCCTACAGGCTCAATTTTTGTTGCACCTTGACTACTGTTCAGTAGTGTGGTCAGGTGACACAAAGAGGGACTTGCAATTGGCTCAGAACAGGGCAGCACGGCTGGCCCTTGGATGTACATAGAGAGCAAACATTAATAATATGCATGTCAATATCTCCTGGCTCAAAGTAGAGGATATATTGACTTCATCACTACTTGTATTTGTGAGAGGTATTGATTGACATGTTGAATGAACCGAGCTGTCTGTTTAAATGACTAGCACACAGCTCAGACACTCAAGCATACCCCACAAGATATGCCACCAGAGGTCTCTTCACATTCCCCAAGTCCAGAACAGTCTATGGGAGGCGCACAGTACTACATAGAGCCATGGCTACATGGAACTCTATTCCACATCAGGTAACTGATGCAAGCAGTGGAGTCAGATTTAAAAAACTGATAAAAATACATCTTATGGAACAGCGGGGACTGTGAAGCAACACAAACATAGGCACAGACACATGCATACACACTCATGATAACATACGCACTATACACACACATACACATGGATTTTGTGTTGTAGATATGTGGTAGTGGAGTGTGGGCCTGAGAGCAAACACTTAGTGTGTTGTGAATTCTGTTATGAATGGTATCGTCTTGGCAGCAGCTAATGGGGATCCATAATAAATGCAAATACATACAAATGGTGGAAAAACTTTACTAGGAAGCTTGAGTTGTTGGATTTGGACTTGTCATCTGGAAGCTACTGAACTTCAGCACACTGAAGAAACGACAGGCAGAAGGACCAGGCCGCAGCATAGTCACAGAGGTGATGGAAGATTTCATCAAGCAGCTGAGGGACAACTTCTTCATCAGATTTGAAGACCACAGCATGCAAAAGGATACCATTGTGTTTGTACGTCTGCCCAGGTGTAGAATTCTCCTCTTTGGTATAGAAAACTATACCTCTCTGGATGAGGCCACAATTCAAACTGAGCTGATTGAATTCCAGATTTCGAGCCAAATTAGGGATGCGCTCAGGAGTGTCGAGTCCTTGTGTGAGTTTTGGGTGGAGTGCTCAGAGGAATACAGAACTATAAATAAACTTGCATTTTAAATGCTAACAACGTTTGGATCGACTTACACCTGCGAGTCCTCCTTTTCCTCTATGAACGCAATCAAGACTCACGACAGGAACTGGCTTTCACATAAGTCAATTCAAGGACTTCCTGCGCATCAACATCACATCCATCTGACCTGACATCCACAAGATCGTGTCTGAAGGGAAATGCAACTTTTCCCGTTGAGTAAATAACTTAGTATTTAATAATTAGTCATATAGGCTACCGACTTATTGTTATTAATAGTGCTTATCCAGGGCTATTTTAGCTCACATGCTGACAGTATTTTCAGTTTGTTTTGTTAGTACAGGAGCACGCTATCCTAAGACTCCCGATACAGACACAGACATTCAGACACAGACATCGTCTTTATTTCTTTCAATCATTGTTTTATGCAGGATGCTACCTTTTTGGCCAGTTGCAATTCTAAGTAGACGTATTATACAATACATTTTTTCTTGTGGCAGATGCTGTTGAGACACTTTTAACCATTATTTAACTAGGAAAGTCAGTTAAGAACAAATTCTTATTTACAATGACGGCCTACATCAGCCAGTGAAGTTTATTCTATATGGGCCTTGGCTCGGAAGAAATAGACTCCAATTTAGCCCTCTTGTTGTTTGTAAAGTCAAATTAAAATGAAGATTATTGTTGAAATGAATCACTTGACTGATGTAGTTGTTCTCCATCTGTTGCTGGTCGCCACTTGCATAACAAGTTAGCTGTATTTTCAGCACCAGGCTCTGTTTTCCTCCTATTGATTGTGCTGCGGTTGCAGCTTTACGTTTCAGCACCACAAAATGGTCCGCAGCCTGCTTTAGTAGGTGACTGTATCCTGCATTCAAATGTAACTTTTGCATTATTTAGGTAGAATCACTTCCTTTTTGGGACATTGCATTTGGGACTTTTTGCATCTCGGGTTCAAGATGATTATTTTTTTTTTTAACTGAAAAATGTATTAATAATTCATTTGTGGGGCTTTTGGGGGCCAAACCATATAGCTGGTGGGCCATTTTTGGCCAGTTGCCAAGTATCTCTGTTGCTTTTCAGAAATACAGTTGTGCACCTTACAACCGAATATGTAGGAATCGCTAAGGTTACTGCTCGTGTGTTTTGTATCATCTGTAACCCCTACAAACAAAATCATTTTGTTCCAACATTGTCATATGGTATGTCATTAACAGCATTCTCCCAACCTATTTGCAATGTTGTGACAATGTGATATGTTAGTAGATAACTTTCTTATAATTTATTTTGTCTCATTAACCCCTTAACAAAATGGCCCTCTTTTACTCTCTCTCTCTCTGTGAATATCTAACCAGTAGTTCCTAGGCTACTACACTTCCCCTGTCATGTCTCTCACTCCAACCCCCCACCCTTCAAAATCTGTCAGCATCTGATATGAAGTCTTTACTTCAACCTAAAACCATCTTGAGGGAGAGAGAGAGAGAGAGAGGGATTGTGAGTGAAAGAGTGAGAAAGAGAGAGAGAGAGAGAGAGAGAGAGAGAGAGAGAGAGAGAGAGAGAGAGAGAGAGAGAGAAAAGGGATTGTGAGCGAGAGAGGGATTGTGAGCGAGTGAGAGAGAGAGAGGGGAGTGTGTGAGAGTCAGTCAAGTGGATCTAGCCCAGAAGCCTGTAGTGCTGGTAGCAGGTAGCCTCTGGTTGCTGGTTGTGTGAATCTGCTCCCCCGTGTGTCTGTATGAAATTTTAATGACGGCTGGCAATGGTTTGGTGGTGGGAATGACTGCTGAAATGTCTGTATTAGGAGGATGGTGCACTCTGTGTGTGTGGCTCAGGGCCTGCTCAGCTTTGATCAGCTCCTCTTTAATTTCTCTCTCTCTCTGTGTCTTTCTCTCTCTCGCTCACAATCCCTCTCTCTCTCTCTCTCTCTCTCTCGCTCACAATCCCTCTCTCTCTCTCTCGCTCACAATCCCTCTCTCTCTTTCTACCCCTCGTTCTCTCTTCCTTTCACTCTCTCTCTGTGCCTCTCTCTCTTTTTCTCTGTCTCTGTCTCTCTTTTTTTCCTCTCTCTTTCTCTCTCCCTATTGCCCTTCCCTCTATCTCTCTCTCTCCCTCTCATCCCTCTCTCCCCCAGTCTCCTTCTCTCTATAGATAGCTTCTCACTCATCACCAACATCCAACAATATGCCAGCTCAGACTGATATTGTATGTGGTATTTTTGCCCATTGTTTCATTTTATGTTGAGAAGTTATTTAAAGATTTGTACCTTTTTGTGCAGAATACTTAAATACGGTAGATTACCAGATGTTGAAAGTGAGCAGTGAACTCATCTAGCTTGCATCTGAAATAGCATCCTATTCCTTATGTAGAGCACTACTTTTGACCTGGGCTCATGGGGTTATAGTCAAAAGTAGTGCTCTACTGTATAGGGGATATGGTGCCATTTCTGACGCAGCCCCATAGGCTGTAATTGACTTGGCCTGCTCTCTCAGTTGCCCATGGAAACGTGTACAATACCATCATTGATTACAGTGTTTGATATCATCATGATATTATTTTCCATCTATATGGGGTTTGTTTGTTATGATGAGGAGAAAGAAAAAGTGGGGGAGGACAAAGATAATAAGAAGTGGAGGAGTAAGAATGAAAGATGAGAGAGAGGGACAGAGTTAAAAGTAGAGATAAACTAAGACCAAGCTCTGAAAATCATTTCAACCCATCTTGTGTGTTTAAGAAAATCCCAGTAATTCAGAAAGCCTATGGATTTATTTTCACATTATAGGCCTATCTACTCTTCTGCCAGCTGTGCCTTCAGCTCTATTTTTACATACTGGATATAATGTACTCCGCTAGCTGTGGACAGTATGCTACACACACAAACACACACATACGGTACTCTTGTCTATCTCTCTGTAGCACAGGCATCCTCCCCCCTCCTCTCTATATTAGATGAATTGGCCCCTCCTCTCTGTTGCATTATGTTAATCTTCTTCCTGCTGATTCTGTTTGACTTGGTATTGAGCTGATGCATACAGGCGCTAGCTAGCTATTCCTGGGGGCTTGAGCTTTACCATGCATTGTGTTGCTACTGGCATAAGAGGAAAGAAAATAACAAAAGAAGAGAAGGGGGAAATGGCACTGCATGGAGATTGGAGAGAGGGGGGCAGAGAGAGAGTTAGAGACAGAGAGACATTATCTACCTCACTTGCTTTGGCAATGTTAACACTTGTTTCCCATGCCAATAAAGCCCCTTGAATTGAATTGAAATTGAATTGAGACAGACAGAGAGAGAGAGACAGAGAAAGAGAAAGTTAGAGAAATAGTTAGAGAGACAGAGAGAGACAGTTAGAGAAATAATTAGAGAGACAGAGAGAGACAGACAGACAGACAGAGAGAGAGTTAGAGAGAGAGAGAGCGAGACAGAGAGAGAGTTAGAGATAGTTCGAGAAATAGTTTGAGAGAGAGAGTTAGAGACAGAGAGTTAGAGAGACAGAGAGAGAGTTAGAGAGAGGTAGTTAGACAGTTGGAGACAGAGTTAGAGAGATAGTTAGAGAGAGTTAGAGACAGAGAGAGAGTTAGAGACAGAGAGAGAGTTAGAGAGAGAGAGATAGTTGGACAGTTGGAGTTAGAGAAATAGTTATGCTTATTTATTTCCCTTGTGTACTTTAACCATTTGTACATTGTTACAACACTGTATATATATATATATATATATATATATATATATATATATATATATATATATATATATATATATATATATATATATCACATTTGTATTGTCTCTATTGTTTTGAAACTTCTGTATATGTAATGTTTACTGTTAATTTTTATTGTTTATTTCACTTTTGTATATTATCTACCTCACTTGCTTTGGCAATGTTAACACATGTTTCCCATGCCAATAAAGCCCCTTGAATTGAATTGTTAGAGAGAGACAAGGCAAGAAGGGCATTCTATGCCATCAAAAGGAACATCAATTTCAACATACCAATTAGGATCTGGCTAAAAATACTTGAATCAGTCATAGAGCCCATTGCCCTTTATGGTTGCGAGGTCTGGGGTCCACTCACCAACTAAGACTTCACAAAATGGGACAAACACCAAATTGAGACTGCATGCAGAATTCTGCAAAAATATTCTCAGTGTACAACGTAGAACACCAAATAATGCATGCAGAGCAGAATTAGGCTAATACCCACTAATTATCAAAATCCAGAAAAGAGACGTTAAATTCTACAAACACCTAAGAGAGAGTTAGAGAGAGTTAGAGGGAGAGAGATAGAGAGTTAGAGAAAGACAGAGAGAGAGACAGAGAGAGAGACAGAGAGAGAGTTAGAGGGAGAGAGAGAGAGTTGGAGAGAGAGTTGGAGGGAGAGAGAGTTAGAGAGAGTTGGAGAGAGAGAGTTAGAGAGAGTTGGAGAGAGAGTTAGAGAGAGTTGGAGAGAGAGTTAGAGAGAGTTGGAGGGAGAGAGAGTTAGAGAGAGTTAGAGAGAGTTGGAGGGAGAGAGAGTTAGAGAGTTAGAGAGAGTTAGAGAGAGAGAGAGTTGGAGAGAGAGTTAGAGAGAGTTAGAGGGAGAGAGAGTTAGAGAGAGTTGGAGAGAGAGTTAGAGAGTTAGAGGGAGAAAGAGAGTTGGAGAGAGAGTTAGAGGGAGAGAGAGAGAGTTGGAGAGAGAGTTAGAGGGAGAGAGAGAGTTGGAGAGAGTTGGAGAGAGAGTTAGAGAGAGTTGGAGAGAGAGTTAGAGGGAGAGAGAGAGAGAGAGATAGTAATGGTGTTCCGCTCACCAACCAAGACTTCACAAAATGGGACAAAGACCAAATTGCACTCTGCATGCACAATTCTGCAAAAATATCCCCCGTGTACAACGTAGAACACCAAATAATGCATGCAGAGCAGAATTAGGCCGATAACCACTAATTCTCAAAATCCAGAAAAAAGCAGTTAAATTCTACAATCACCTAAAAGGAAGCGATTCCCAAACCTTCCATAACAAAGCCATCACCTACAGAGAGATGAACCTGGAGAAGAGTCCCCTAAGCAAGCTGGTCATGGTCACTGAGTCTGTACATAGTCAAAGTTTTCCTTAAGTTTTGGTCAGTCACAGTGGTCAGGTATTCTGCCACTGTGTGCGCTCTGTTTAGGGCCAAATAGCATTCTAGTTTGCTCTGTTTTTTTGTTAATTCTTTCCAATGTGTCAAGTAATTATCTTTTTGTTTTCTCATGATTTGGGTTGGGTCTAATTGTGCTGCTGTCCTGGGGCTCTGTGGGGTGTGTTTGTGAACATAGGCAGACATGGCTCTCAAGAGAAGACAGGCTATGTGCACACTGCCCACAAAATGAGGTGGAAACTGAGCTGCACTTCCTAACCTCCTGTTGTAAGGGTTTTCCTGTGGTGAAGTAGAGGCGGACGAAAACGCAGCGTGGTTATATTGATTCATGTTTAATAAAAAAACGATAAACACGAACACTACAAAACAATAAACGTGGAAAAACAAAAACAGCCCTATCTGGTGCAAAACACAGAGACAGGAACAATCACCCACAAACACACAGTGAAACCCAGGCTACCTAAGTATGATTCTCAATCAGAGACAACTAATGACACCTGCCTCTGATTGAGAACCATACTAGGCCGAAACATAGAAATACCCAAAACCTAGAAAAACAAACATAGACTGCCCACCCAACTCACGCCCTGACCATACTAAATAAATACAAAACAAAGGAAATAAAGGTCAGAACGTGACAGTACCCCCGGCCGCAAAACCTTGACCTATAGGGGAGGGTCTGGGTGGGCGTCTGTCCGCGGTGGCGGCTCTGGCGCGGGACGCGGACCCCACTTCACTATTGTCTTAGTCCGCCTCATTGTCCGCCTCCGTGGCTCTCTAACCATGGCAACCCCTCTCAATGACCCCACTGGACAGAGGGGCAGCTCGGGACAGAGGGGCAGCTGCTCGGGACAGAGGGACAGCTGCTCGGGACAGAGGGGCAGCTGCTCGGGACTGAGGGGCTCTGGCGCCTCTGGGCTGAGGGGCTCTGGCGGCCCCTGGCTGACTGGCGGCACTGGCGGCCCCTGGCTGATTGTCCCTTGTGTACTTTAACCATTTTTACATTGTTACAACACTGTATATATATATATATATAATATGATATTTGTAATGTCTTTATTGTTATGAAACTTCTGTATGTGAAATGTTTACTGTTAATTTTTATTGTTTATTTCACTTTTTTATATTATCTACTTCACTTGCTTTGGCAATGTTAACACATGTTTCCCATGCCAATAAAGCCCCTTCAATTGAATTGAATTGTTAGAGAGAGAGAGAGAGAGAGAGAGAGAGAGAGAGAGAGAGAGAGAGAGAGAGCGAGAGACAGCTGGGTGACTTCTGCATTAGCAAAAATAGCAGTTAAGTGGCTCGTGTGCTGCAAACACACGCCCACAGCCTATACATTTCCCCCATCTTTGACTATTATTATCTATTACTCCTCTGCTGTGTACAGTAGATAATGTTAATCTGCATCACATCATGTTCTGTTTGTCTCTTAATAGGACAGAACAACAGAACCATGGAACGGAATCATTATCTTTATGTTCCCTCCTAATCTCTCCATCCTCTGACACCTTCAGAAGGATCCTTGCTATGGTTACGGTGCATGATGCTCATTGTCGCTGTGTTTCATCATCACCCTCGGCCCAGTTTACTATGCATCACTAATCACTTACCCTGTTTGTTTGTTTAAAATGTTCATGGTTATAATCATCTACTCAGGTGTGGTAGGCCTAAAGATCATCAGTTGCTCGTTCAATGGGAGAATGAAGCTATTTAACATGATCATAGAAGACCCAGCAAATGTCCCTACCACTGGCCAATGTCATCATCCGCAATGTTAACCACTGTCCATCTGAAAAACTTTAGGTCTGAATACCAGCTTTTTGGGGGTGGTAAAATACAATACCTACCAAGCACACTTCATAAATAATGGTCAGAATTTCAATATTATATCTAGCTATTGACATGGTTGAAATTGAAGGTGTTCTGGAGAAAATTGGTTTGAACAAAAACCTGGAGCTGTGTTCGAATACTCATACTAACCGCACTAACCGTACTATTTGTGATGTCATTTGAGTATGTAGTATGATTATTGGTAATCGTATGGATATAGTTATAATATGCCAAAAGCAGTGGACACTATTTCCGTGCTTTTAGGGCCCATAATGCAATTCTTCACGAAAATGGGCATGGCTTCACAACGTTTTCAGATTTTAAGAAAGTCATTGGTACAGATACAAATTGATTGCTTTAACCAATTATGACAAATGTTAAGAAAATGTTAGCAATGTATAAAGTAATGACTTTTCAAGTAAGTTACATTACACATTATGTTAGCTGACAATTTGTTAGCTACGCTATCCTTACGAACAACATAGCTGTAAAAGGTCTGGGTGTAGCTGGCGCAGAGGAGTCAGGCGCAGGACAGCAGAGGTGAGTAACACATGTAATTCTACTCAATTTTACTCACCGAACAGGAGGAAACATACACCCTCACGTCCTTGGCCAAGGTGGACCACCAGTACTTCCCACATAAGACAACGCATCGTTTGACCGGTGCCAGGATGACCAGAGGAGGGTGACATGTGGGCCTAATAGATCATACGGTCGCGGACAGCAGACTGGAACGTACAGACGCCCAGCTGGACACTGGGGGAGTGGGCTCTGTACGTAACTCCCGCTCGATGTCCGCGTCCAGCTCCCACACCACCGGTGCCACCAGGCAAGAGGCTGGAAGTATGGGGAGTGTGATCCACGGACCGCTCCTCTGTGTCATACATCCGGGACAGTGCGTCTGCCTTCGCGTACTGGGAACCTGGTCTGTAGGACAGGGTGAAAACAAAACGGGTAAAGAACATGGCCCACCTTGCCTGGCGAAGGTTCAGTCTTCACGCCGCCCGGATGTACTCCAGATTGCTGTGGTCAGTCCAGATGAGAAAAGGGTGTTTAGCCCCCTCAAGCCAATGTCTCCACGCCTTCAGAGCCTTGACAACAGCCAACAGGTCCCTGTCCCCCACATCATAGTTTTGCTCCGCCGGGCTGAGCTTCTTCGAAAAGAAAGCACAGGGGCGGAGCTTTGGTGGCGTACTCGAGCGCCGAGAGAGCACGACTCCTATCCCACCTCCACTATGAATGCCAAAGAGGGATCCGGATGGGCCAACATGGGAGCCGAGATAAACATAGCCTTCAGGTGTCCAAAAGCCCTGTCCGCCTCAGCCGATCACCGCAGACGCACCGGTCCCCCCTTCAGCAGTGAGGTAATGGGAGCGGCTACCTGACCAAAACCCCGGATAAACCTCCGGTAGTAGTTGGCAAACCCTAGAAACCACTGCACTTCCTTTACCGTGTTGGGAGTCGGCCAATTACGCATGGCTGAAATACGGTCACTCTCTATCTCCACCCCTGAAGTGGAAATGCAGTACCCTAGGAAGGAGACTGACTGTTGGAAGCACAGACATTTCTCAGCCTTGACGTACAGGTCATGCTCCAACAGTCGACCAAGCACCTTGCGCACCAGGGACACATGCTCGGCACGTGTAGCGGAGTATATCAGAATGTCATCAATATACACCACTACATCCTGCTCATGCAGGTCCTGGAAAATCTTGTCCACAAATGCCTGGAAGAGTGATGGAGCATTCATCAACCCGTACGGCATGACGAGGTACTCATAGTGCCCTGAGATGGTACTAAATGCCGTCTTCCACTCGTTCCCCCTCCCGGATACGCACCAGGTTATAAGCGCTCCTGAGATCCAATTTTGTGAAGAAGCACGCCCCGTGCATTGACTCTATCGCACTGGCTATGAGAGGCAGCGGGTAGCTGTACCTCACAGTGATTTGGTTGATACCTCAATAGTCAATGCACAGGCGCAGACCTCCAACCTTCTTCACAAAAAATTAACTTGAGGAGGCAGGTGAAGTGGAGGGCCGAATGTACACCTGCCCCAGGGATTCGGAGACATATGTTTCCATAGCCACCGTCTCCTCCTGTGACAGAGGATACACGTGACTCCTGGGAAGTGTTGCGTCTACCAGGAGATTTATCGCACAATCCCCCCATCGATAGGGTGGCAATTGAGTCGCCTTCTGTAAGAAGAGCCAAATCTGCATATTCAGAGGCGATGACGGTGCAGACCTGGTCTGGACTTTCCACCGTAGTAGCACCGACGGAAACCCCTACGAATTCTCTCCTTGTGACCCTCCTGCGTAACCATGCCCAGTGGAGCGGTGGCCTCCCTAATTAGCCCTGACCCTAATGGTCGACTATCTAGGGCGTGCACAAGGAAGGGCATATCCACAGGAACAATGGGGATCCCTAAACTATGGGCACAGGCTCTGTCAATAAAATTCCCAGCTGCGCCTGAATCTACGAGCGCTTTATGCTGGGAATGGAGGGAAAATGTATAAACAAAAACATGTGAGCAACAGGAGGCTCTGAGTGATCCTGGTGCTGACTCACCTGGGGTGACACGAGTGTTCCCTGCCTGCCTTCTCGACTCCCAGAGGAACCCCCGCAGCACCGAAAAGCAGTGTGCCCTCTGCGGCCACAGATGGTGCAGGGAACGACCCCTCCTCCGATCGCCCTAAGTGCAGCACCTCCCAGCTCCATGGGCGTCGGAGCGGTGGTGCTGGGGGATGGAACTGACAGGCCCCGATCCAGACGTCGTCTGCGGGTAGCCAGCAGGTTATCCAGCCGGATGGACAGGTCCACCAGCTGGTCAAACGTCAGAGTGGTATCCCTGCAGGCCAACTCCCGACGGACGTCCTCGTGCAGACTGCACTGGTAGTGATCAATCAGGGCCCTGTCGTTCCATCCCGCGCTGGCGGCCAGGGTCCGGAAATCCAAGGCGAACTACTGTGCGCTCCTCGTCCCCTGCCTCAAGAGGAACAGACGTTCATCCGCCGCTCTACCCTCAGGCAGGTGGTCGAAAACTGCCCGAAAGCGACTGGTTTTCTCTGCGTAATGGTCCAACACCGCCTCTCCTTCCCCCCATACGGCTTTGGCCCACTCCAGGGCTTTCCCTGAGAGACAAGAGACAAGGGCGGACACGCTCTCACGTCCCGAAGGAGCCGGGTGGACGGTCGCCAGGTAGAGTTCCAGCTCGAGTTGAAACCCTTGGCATCCGGCAGCCGTCCCATCATTCTCCCTCAAGAGTGCGAGCCGAATCCCACTGGGACCGGGTGAAGGAGGGATGATCGGTGGTGGCTGTTGTAGTGGTGCCGGTGGAGGCACTCCCATCGGTCCATTGTCAGCAGCACGCGATCCATGGCGGTTCTCGAGATGTTGCAACATGGTCGCATGCTGCTGGACGCGCTCCTCGACCACCAAAGGGTCTGTTCCTGCTGACTCCATTCGCCGTGGCGGGTGTTTCTGTTAAAGGTCTGGGGGTAGCTGGTGCAGAGGAGTCAGTCGCAGGACAGCAGAGATTAGTAAAACACGTAATTTTACTCAAGACTTTCAAATACAAGTCGATAATACAGAGCCCACAAAACGGACTGTAAATACAACAAACAAACACGCACAAAAACCATGGGGAAAACAGAGGGTTTAATAATGAACATGTAATTGGGGAATTGAAACCAGGTGTGTAAAACAAACACAAAACAAATGGAAAATGAAGAGTGGATCGGCTAGAAGGCCGGTGACGTCGACGTGCGAACTCCGCCCTATAATGGAGAGCGACCGACTTCGGCGGAAGTTGTGACAATAGCATTACAGCAGTAGTATGTACTGGTATGTTATCTTGTTACCTGATGTTAGTTGGCTACTAATACATCAAACTTGCAAGGGAGTATATTAACTACAGTGCCAGTCAAAAGTCTGGACACACCTACTTATTCTAGGATTTTTCTTTATTTTTACTATTTTCTACATTGTAGTGAAGACATCAAATCTATGAAATAACACATATTTGTGAGACGCAGGGTAGGTGAACAGATGATCTCTGCACGTGTGGTTTCCACCGTGAAGCATGGAGGAGGGGGTGTGATGATATGGGGGTGCTTTGCTGGTGACACTGTCAGCCATTTATTTAGAATTCAAGGCACACTTAACCAGCATGGCTACCACAGCATTCTGCAGCGATACGCCATCCCATCTGGTTTGCGCTTAGTTGGACTATCATTTGCTTTTACACAGGACAATGACCCAACACACCTTCAGTCTGTGTAAGGGCTATTTGACCAAGAAGGAGAGTGATGGAGTGCTGCATCAGATGACCTGGCCTCCACAATGACATGTCCTCAACCCAATTGAGATGGTTTGGGATGAGTTGGAACACAGAGTGAAGGAAAAGCAGCCAACAAGTGCTCAGCATATGTGGGAACTCCTTCAAGACTGTTGGAAAAGCATTCCTCATGAAGCTGGTTGAGAGAATGCCAAGAGTGTGGAAAGCTGTCATCAAGGCAAAGGGTGGCTACTAATCTAAAATATTTTTCGATTTGTTAAACACTTTTTTTGTTACTACATGATTCCATATGTGTTATTTCATAGTTTTGATCTCTTCACTATTATTATACAATGTCGAAAATAGTCAAAACAAAGAAAAACCCTTGAATGAGTAGGTGTGTCAAAACCTTTGACTGGTACTGTATATGCTATCTAACTAACTACCCAATGTTTATTGAATTGATTATTCACGTCATTCTTAGCTGTGCATTCTCAATGGACATTGTTAATTCTGGCTATCTACTACGATTTCAGAGTGCTCTCGTCTGAGTGTGCCAGAGCGCAGAATGACTGATGAATTTACAAATGCTCAACATCCATTGAATAGGGCCGGTGTCAGTAAACATGGGCAAAAAAAGCGTAGCTAAATTGTTGCCAGCAGCACAGTTACAGTCACCAACTCTCTGGATAACATAAAAATAGCCTAACCAGCTCTTCTAGGGTGAGTAAAATGGTCAGAGTGAGGTGTTCTCTCGTTGGTATCTGTAAGTAGCTAGCTAGCAGTTAGCTTGGGTGCTTGACTGCCATTGTGAGGTCAGAAAGCTTGGATCAACCCTACTGCTCGGCCAGAGCGTCCAGTGTGCTGTCTGAACGCTCTGAATTTACGAGCTGACAATCTGACAACACTCTGGACTTACTCTGGCACTCCAGATTGAATTTATGAACACATTTGTTATGATACCAAGTTAACAAGAGCTTGCATAGCAACACCATCAACTTCAGGAAGACAGGTTCAGTGCTAGTACGCTCAACTGAAACGGCAGTACTAAAATGAACTAATAGTATATAGTATGTAGTATATACTCATTAAGTATGTAGCAGAGGTAGGACAAAGTCATTGTTTTACAAGTCACAAGTAAGTCTCAAGTCTTAGCACTCAAGTCCCAAGTCAAGTCCCAAGTCAAGACAGGCAAGTCCGAGTCAAGTCACAACTCAAGACCTCAAGTCTCAAGTCCTAAACTTTGAGTTTCGAGCCCTAAACAAATCATAATGTGCTCCTCACCAAATGTAATACCATTTCATATTTTTAACAAGAGTAATAGTTAGTATATTACATTTATGTAAATCATGAATGCTTTTAAAAATATCTATATATTTATTACTTTCCAATAAACGTTATATTTCCATGGAAATACATTGGTAGCCATTAGACAGACACACACCCCCCAATAGTGGTCGACTATCGAGCATCGCTATGTGGCGCAATCGGGGGATGTAGGCTTACACACAATCTCCCAACCTTAACACACACACTCTCTCTCTGTGGTTACAGTAGGCTCACGTATGTCAATGGTTTCAGGAACAGCAGTAACATCAGGCAGGATTTAGGCTACCAACTGCCTAGCCAGTTGTTGCTCAATCTTGGGTGCAACGATCACGTTCCCGCACTGACTGACTGTGTGGAGGCTCATTGACTTAACGTTACATTAGCCTACATGATACACCAGTAAAGTAATAAAATATATAGCTGTCGGCTATATTAGCCACGACTTACCGTTCTTTGTGCAGCTTCAAATGTCGAACAAAGTTGGAAATTGTTGCGCCTCCGTCTGTAATTTTCTTCCCACATATTTTACAAGTTACAATCCGTTTTTGTTGATACAGCGTTGTCTTTATATCCGAAAATAATAATTTTGGGTATCATCTTTCCAAGGGCTCCATCTGAATTCACTCCTCGACGTTCCTCTGCACTGCCACGCACAACTTTTTCTCAGCTGGCACAATTTGATTGGCTCCTGTCCGATTCAAACTGTAATCCGTTAAATGAAGAGTTGATGCGCTGCACACTTTTTTTAATAGCATCATTTTTAATATTTGGGCTTGAGGAGGGTATCAAGTCAGGTCGAGTCATAAGGCTCAAGTCCAAGTCAAGTCACGAGTCATTGGTGTTAAAGTCAAAGTCGAGTTGCAAGTCATCATATTTGTGACCCTAGTCTGATTCGAGTCCAAGAAATGTGACTAGAGTCCACACCTCTGGTATGTAGTATAGTGTATGTCAGTATGGGTATTCGAACACAAATGATCACATTTGTTATTGTTGAAAAATAACTCCACACACACACACACACACACACACGCACACACACACACACACACACACACACACACACACACACACACACACACACACACACACACACACACACACACACACACACACACACACACACACACACACATATCCTGGACACAGTTTGTTCTACCCACTCCCTCTCTATCTCTGAAGCCCAAGCCTAGCTCAAAGCCAGGATGGCCATTAGCTGTCTTGCCAAGGTTGTCTTTTCCCAATTTAAGGTTAGACACTAAGCTCTCACCTCTGGCCTAGCTGCCTCAGGTAAATCTCTCTTAATATTAGCAGCCTGCTGAGTCCCTGGCTGGTTGGTGTAGGAGGGGTTGGAGGGCATACAGCCCTGCTAAACTGGGACTGAGACTGTGGCAGTATCTTTCTCTCTCTTCGTTCTCTCTTCCACTATATTTCTCTTTATGTTTCTCTCCCTCTATCTTTCTCTCTTTCTCTCTTTCTCTCTTCCTTTATCTATATCTATATTTTGCTCTCTTTCTCTCTTCCTGTATCTTTCTCTATCTTTCTCTCTCTCTCCCTATCTTTTTCTCTTTCTTTCTCTATTTCTCTTTTCATGTATCTTTCTCTTTCTCTCTCCCTATCTTTTTCTCTTTCTTTCTCTATCTTTCTCTTTTCCTGTATCTTTCTCTTTCTCTCTTCCTATCTATTTCTCTCTCACTCGCTCTCACTCTTTCTTTCTCTCCTTCCTCCTAGGGATCTCTCTACGGTGACATGCAGTTATCATAGGATCACCATCTGTTGTTTCAACCCCCTGCAGGGACCTAGCGGTCAACTGGCCAAGAGGACCTCTGGCCAACCATGAACTTAATAATGGCTTGAAAAAGTCAGTGTGTGTGCGTGCGTGTGCATTTGTGCGTGCATAGTTGCATGTGTTTGGGCATGTGTATTTTTGTTATTTTATTTTCAAAATCCTCAGGAGAATACAGTGTATTTAGAATTCAGCTGATGGCTTTTCATCTCCGTTAATTTATTTCCACGCTGGTCTCCTGATGATGATTGTGATGTCCTCTCACTCTGTTGTCCACGCGAGGCCACTGGGGCTGATAGAGGGGTCCTTCTAGCGCTCTTGTGCATGGCTCGACATTAACACTTGTCCAGGACAAGTAAAAAAAAATGGTCGGACAATAAGATTTAAGTTGTCTGAATAGACAAGCATTCCAGGCGACTACCTCATGAAGCTGGTTGAGAGAATGCCAAGAGTGTGCAAAGTGTGCCAAATGTGTTACTTTATAGTTTTGATGTCTTCACTATTATTCTCCAATGTAGTGAAAAACTCTTGAATTAGTAGGTAGTGTACATGAATAAATAAGTGAGTGAAGTACAGAGCCTGTTGCACACCACACATCACCAACCTTGAATCTGAACATAGGCACATATCATTTTGAAACAACTTAACCATAAACGTAATTGTTTAAAACCTGTACGTTTTATGTTTTTTTTACAAAGCATGTCTTACCTTGCTTCAAAGTAGCCTAGGCAAAATACGACCATAGAAATGTTCAGGAAATTATTTTCTAAACACTTAAATGCCATTGAAACTAGCATTTCTCTCATGTTCTATTGGTTTTCAAATCAATGTTCTTTAAGCCCTGTTCACACTGCAGGCCTTAATGCTCAAATCAGTTTTGTTTTTCAAATCCGTTTTGGAATACTGACTGTCCAAACAGAAACCCACGTGGCAGACGTCAGTTCAACGTATATTTTTGATTTACATTTGGTTGAGTTGTCAACTAACCTGAATTCAATGTGAAATCAACAACCATTTTGAATAAGGTTAAAAGTTGGGTGAACAAAATAAAATGTTCTGTTACGATTTCTTTTTTCAAATCCAATACGTTTCCCACGTTGATTCAACGTCATCACATCGTTTCCCCCCAAATGACATAGAAACAACATTGATTCAAACAGTTTTTGCCTCTCAGGAATTTACATGTGATCAAATTGGACTTGAACGTGTTCAGACTGTAGTAATTTGCTGACAATGGCGTGCATTTGTGCAGTGGCGTAGAATGATCGGTGGTGGTGCTTATGCTTCCTATCACTCAGACGTTGTTGTGTAGCAAGCTAAGGTGACAACAATACCTGCAATGGAAGTCTCCCAGTTGCTTTGAATGTTCAAAATCATAGTTTAAGAACACTTTAATAGAGTGACTGAATGCACCGATACCGAATGCATTTCTCTGTTACTCATGAAGAAATAGAGATTTCAGTCTTGGGGGTGTGGTTCGATGTGGCGGTTACTGATGTTTCCCCCATGAGACAACATAGTAACAAAGCCAATACCACTTCCAGAAATTTTCCAGAATGAATTTAAGATATCTCAAGAAATCTGTTATTAATTCTGATGTTTTTGCCGAGAAGTTTTAGTCACGCAATTTTACATCTAGTGTTTGGCGCAGTATTTGTCAAGTAAAACATGTGCGACATGTTGTCCTATGTCAACAAAGTCAGATCCATTGTGCTGATGGGAACATCTATCTCACTGTCTGTGTGTTCTGGATTGGATACAGTGCAATCACCGCAGCTGTGTATCCTGTGTCAGTGGGCAAGTGAGCATTATGGAAATCAAAACCCAACCCTCTAGTAAGTCCTGACAAAGAGTTGTTCTTAAATCTCACAAAACTCTGTTTTGGGAGACACTTGACTTTATGACAAATGTGCCTACTTACACTTTTTAGAAAATTTTGGCATTGGAATAAATCTTTCTGACTAATATCGATGTCACATATGCTGTTTTCAACTAAAGAAGTTGGTTCCTGAGTTCAGTTCTGCTTTAAAGATCCAACTTTCAAAACAAGTTATTTTAAGCTAGCCACAGCAATCAACTAGCTAGCTTGGTAGATGTTTAGCTTGCTAGCACATTCACTAATTTGTTTGAAAACAATTAACAAGCTACCTAGCTACCACATGTGCTTGTCAAGCTGTCAACAGAGTAGCTAGCAAACAACAAGGTATGCCAAATAACAGTCTAAGAATACTTGAGGACAAACTTGAAGATTCAGACAAGTCACATGGCCAGGAATCAGATTTCTTTGAAGGTGGTTTGAAATTGGTTTGAACTATCTGATTCCATGTGCCTTTTGGCTGTTCAGACTGCATTAAAAAGATCAGATTTGAATCGGATATGCAATTGTTTTTATTTGAGTCACTTCAATCTGCCAGTGCGAACAAGGCTTTATTGTCCAGCAGCCAAAGGCACAATCCTAGTCATATTAGTGACCTATGCTAGTTGATGCATCTTTGGATTGCTTCATTTCTACAGATTTTTCCATCTCTGTCACATGAAAACATTTGTGCATGTAGTAAGGTACAGTACGCTTTTGCATTTGCATTTTGGAACATTTGCATGTAGCCTACAGCCATGTGCACATTGCTGAGCTTATAATATGAAGATAAAAACAATGACAATTTTAAGCTAAATGGTCTGATCTGTTAGATCAGCCTTGTTGCTTTTACATTTTTTGGGATGTGCAGTGGTTGTATGAATTTTTGATCTATTGTCCCAGAACTGTCCCAGAGTCTGTTTTGAACCATGCTAGGCATATTGTTTTGAGACGGGCTTGAATATGCAAAGAGACTACATTTTTGTCTGATTCTCTATGGTAAAAAGATAGTAATGCATTTCATTTTTGAAGTGTTTCCTTTCATCATGTAAAAATTGTGTTACAGACCTTTATTGGGGGCGGGACTTGCGCTTTCGGACAAGTAAAAAATATGTCCTACTTATCAAAAGTGGCAAAAAAGTGAATGTCAAGCCCTGTTGTGTCATTAGTACCACCACAGACATAGTGCACACAAGGTGCTTGAGGTGCTTAAAGTACTTGAATTTCGCACTCTGAAAAAAATGTTTAAAAAAAAAAATGACCTGAAAATCAGACATTTTCTCAAGTTAGTACTTGAAAAGTACTTGAATTAAAATGAGAGGAGAACAGAAAATTATAAAATATGTTAATATGAAAAATATTAGAAAAATGTATAGGTCTTTCTGGCGCATTAATTTCCAGGCAGACTGAGCTTTATTTTCTCACGTGTTTGGCGTTCTGGTTGCCAGGTGAGCTCGCTCATTCCACCCACACATGTCACTCAGCGAGGGAGGTACAGAACTGACTGATTAAGAGTCAACTAAGGGCCTTTTATGCTGTCAGAAATAACTTTTATGTTATTATGTGTTAGGGACAGCCTGTGGGACCTAAAATTGAGTGAAATAAGAAGACAATTTTAATATAAAGACAATTTTATATTTTGTACACTGAACATTAAATATATATGCAACATGCAACAATTTCAAAGATTTTACTGAGTTACAGTTCATATATTACAGTTCATATAAGGAAATCAGTCAATATCATCAGTCCTGACTTACCACTCATGTATGTAGTAAATAAGTAGGGAAACACATATTATTGAGTAGAACTTGTAAGGTAATGATGAATAGTAAGTTAGTTAGTTTTTTCACGAGGTTGTGGCGATATACTGCCATCTGTTGGCGACTAGAAACAATTGCATAATAGGAACTATTACAAATTGATGGCCTTGAAAACGCACATTAGTGCTTGAAAAACTATTTGAAAGTCATTGAATTTGACTTGTCTGTATGAATCCTGCACAGAGTACCAAAACAGTTCATCTTGTTCATATGAAGAGAAAGACATTTTGATGAATTCAATCTCAGAGTTCCCGAGTGCCCTGATGCAACAACAAAGTAAGGTGCCCCTTGTCCCTTTAGCACTCTAAATGATGACAGTAAGAGTGCAGGAGACTTACACTTTCTCAATTAATCTTTCCTTGATTCCTTGCCTCCTCCTCATATTGGAGGAGAAAGTCCAAGGTCCCTCCACTCAGATGCTCTTCTCCATTGCATTTTGAGAAGTAGATGAGTAGAGAGCATACGAGGAATCAAGGAGAGATGACTTGAGTAAGAGCTCCAATTTCCCACAGTTCATACAATACCTTATGACTGTTTTCAGAAAATATTTTTTTCCCATGAAGAACATGTATCCACAACATCTTTTGTGGGTGTAGAAGATAAAAT
>NC_092164.1:48052805-48055305 GCF_045791955.1 Oncorhynchus clarkii lewisi
CCAGATTGTATGTTTTCTCTGAAAACATTTTAACCAGTATGTTTCTCCTCAGTAATTGCGAATGCTTTACCAAAGTAACCAAGCAGAGATAGAATAGATGCATTAGCACAGGCTTTTTAGGACTATTTCTGTCATCATGAGTGGTCAATTTTACTAGTACTGTGTGTGTGTAACTACTACAGTAACATGAAATACAATTACTACTAAATCTCAGGTACGCTAAAAGCATATCACCAAGTCATTGTCTCTCTGACCCCCATTGACGTCTTTACTGCTGTGTACAAACATGTGACAGTATCAATATACCGTACTGTATGTTGCTCTGGAGAAGAACATCTGCTAAAGGACTACGGTTGCAAAGGGTCAGAAATGTTCCAGTAAATTTCCGGAATTCTAAGTGGCATATTGTGGCATATTTTGGTTAAACTATCCCCAATTCAATCAACCCTCTGCATGCATTCTTCCATCACATGTACAGCTGATTCTCAAGATCTTGCTCACTAATGAGATGCTTTTGAGCCCACACTACTACACTGTTTGAGCCAAGGACTACATGCTTTCTGGTTGGTTTTGTTTCCAATACTGGTTGGGGTGAATATATTTTACATGACATACATGTTTTTTTTGTTAACTAGTAAATAGTAGCCTACAGAAAAGTGTGTTTAAATCATTTCTATGTTAACAATTTCTGCTAGTTAGTTTTTGCTACCATGTGGGTTTTAGCCTGCTTGAGCCTGCTAACTGAGGAGTGTTAATTCACCTGTTTCCATACATGGGGTGGCAAGTAGCCTTGTGGTTAGACTGTTGGACTGCTAACCGAAAGGTTGCAAGATCTAATCCCTGAACTGACAAGGTAAATCTGTTGTTCTGCCCCTGAACAAGGCAGTCAACCCACTGTTCCTAAGCCATCATTGAAAAACTGACTTGCCTAGTTAAATAAAACATGTTTCATTTTAAAACATGTATCTTACAAAAGAGTTGTTAAATCTAACTTCTTAAATATTTACCTGTGCATGGATTTATTTTTTTTTTTACAGGAAAATGCCAGAGAAATGCTGAGGATTGTCTTGCTCGAGCTGTGTATGCAACTGGTTCACCTCTGATGCTCACAGGCAATGTGTGTTGGAAGAAATTTCTGAATGTTCTTCATCCAACCAGACATTTTATTTTATTTATCTGTTATTTTACCAGGTAAGTTGACTGAGAACACGTTCTCATTTGCAGCAACGACCTGGTGAATAGTTACAGGGCAGAGGAGGGGGATGAATGAGCCAGTTGGTCTGGATGAGGGCAAGGTTCTTGGCAGTCTGGCGAAGTACACTTCCAAGCAAGGGCTTTGGGATGGAGATGCAATATGGCAGTCGTGCCAACATATCTCATCAGCCACCTGGTGGAAAGGATTTTGTGGATCTGAAGCTTTTACCCCTGTTGCCTCCATCAGCCTCCAAATCCCACCAACATCAGCCACCTCAGAGAGCAACTGGTCTTTGTTTGGGAACACACACACCAAAGCACATAACAGGCTGACCAATACAAGGGTTGAAAAATTGGTGGCCATCCGGGCAGATGTGAAGCTTTTTGAGCCTGACAACGAGCCATCCTCAACAAGGTTGGAAAGTGACAGTGAAGATGAGGCCTCAGAGTCTAATGTTCAAGAGGTGGACATTGAGGTATTGGGAGAAGACTGGGGCCTGAGAGGAAGACAACCAAAGCTTTAGTTTCTAGACTATCATATTACAGATGTATGTTGAAAACGTTTTTGGGAGATGCGATGGATCATTGGGGATCATTCAATATTCACTTTCTTTTGTTGTTCAGTAAAATCATCCCATGTGAAGAGTCAACTCATTTAATTAAAGTTCAATTCTTAACTAAAGAGTTTTTTTTTTATTTCTATTGGAAGGATTTAATCATTTGCGATTATGTCTACTTATGATAAGGTAAAATATTTATGTTTCTGTCTCCATATGATATGGTAAATATATCCAATGTAAAAAACATCTACATTTAAAAGGTATTAATTTTAATGTGCATATATTTCCATTAATTCCCATACATTCCCGTTAATTCCCACGGAATGTTTCCACCTCTGAATATTCCCCAAAATGTGCAACCCTATAAAGGACTGAAATGTAATAGCAATTAAGTATCCAGCTATATGGACATTCAAAGTTCATTAGAGAGTAATTAATGAACAGTCAGCAGTAACCAACAGAGAACAACAGAGAGCACTAGTCTACCTGGGGTGGCAGGTACTCTACTGGGTGGCAGGTAGCCTAGTGGTCAGAGAGTTGGGCCAGAAACCGGAAGGTTGCTAGATCAAATCCCTGAGCAGACAAGATAAAAATCTGTTGTTCTGACCCTAAACATGGCAGTTAACACACTGTCCCTAGGCTGTCATTGTAAATAAGAAGTTGTTCTTAACTAACTTGCCTAGTTAAATAAATAAAAACAAGACCTTCAGTAAAACCAATCTTCGATTATGATCATTAAATTATAT
>NC_092164.1:48057805-48145305 GCF_045791955.1 Oncorhynchus clarkii lewisi
GTGGTAGGCCCCACAAGCTCACAGAACGGGACTGCAGAGTGCTGAAGGGCATAATCTTTTTGGGCACTGAGCAAATTTCAGGTCTGCTGAGTGCAAACTTGAATGTTGAGAAAATTCTGTTCAAAAGTTTTAACAGTTGCCAAGTATCATATCTTTGTACTCCCTGACAAAGGCCATACAGCCGAAACGTGTTAGAGTTTTTAAACTTTGTTTCCATTGAACATGCTATACAAATAAAGGCATTCTAGTTCATTATATGAAAAGTGCCTTGGTCCTCCTTTCTTTTTGAAGGCTACTGTGGCTATTTGATCATAAAGTAGGCCTACCATAGTGGCATACCATCTAAAACAATGGAGAAAATGCTTCCGATGAACATTTTAACATGGAAATAGCTGTTCTATCATTCAGCCTACAGCATCAGCCAATGTGTGGTGTTCAATGTAGGCCTACATTCCATAATGTAGGCCTGACATTGACTTGTTTATCCACTTGTCCTTCAGACAACTGGTAATGTTGTTGTGTTGTTTGATGCAAGAAATCACTTTACAAAATAAAATGCATTATTATTCCCATACCATTATTACATTGAATCAGACAAATTATGCTACCCTCTGCCTATTGGCTAGTTAGCTTATTCAAGCCTGTCTCAAAATACAACACTGCCCCTTTAAGACAAAAAAAAGCTCCTTACTTGACTTGCTTTTCAAAGAGCTTTTCAAAGATGTCTAGAAATGTACGTGTTTTGTGCTCTTGTGCTGTATTCGTTGACAGTCTCTCTCTAGTCATGGTTTTAAATGTTTTTGTAAAATCTCCTCGTTGTCTGAGGAAGAGTAGTCAAGATCGGACCAAAATGCAGCGTGGTACGTGTCCATGTTAATATTTATTTTAACTCAGAACACTAAGACAAAATAACAAAAATAGACCAACACGAAACAGTTCTGTCTGGTGCAGACACAGAGACAGAAAACATAGAACACAAAACATAGAATGCCCACCCCAACTCACGCCCTGACCAAACTAAAAATAGAGACATAAAAAAGGAACTAAGGTCAGGACGTGACAGTTTTGAAATCTCACAGGATCAACTTTGCTGTAGCTTTCTTTTATGCCTGCTACGTTACTGCAGACACAGTAATCTGAGCCATCTGATTGGCCAGCGGTTGGCCTATAGTGCTATTCCTATTACTTAGGAACATTGGTCGCAACTCAACAATCATCTAATTGGTATTTGCAGCTAGAAGCTAATGATCCTCTGTGACCAAATCATACTTTCTGGTGAAGTAGCCTATTTTGAAAGATTTTTTAAATTTCTGTATAGACAGAGGAGTAAGCTAATTAGGCTATATCATTTGTACAATTTTATTAAATTTACTTTAGGGAAAGCTTAGCATCCCCTAGCCTTATGGACACACCGCCTATGCCTTTTAAAGTGGCATAAACACAACAGAGTCATGATGTTTTCATCTGATTGTCAAACAATCACTTAACAAAGGCGCTCTTGTAGACTACTGGTACACATTCGTTCAATCACAAAATAATGTCAGTATCCAAACCCCGCAATTTGATGAATGGAAAGAGACAGCTGTTATAAAACACCATGTGTACTGTAATGACGTTCTGTGATTGTTGTTAGGCCTGCACTTGTAGCCTGAATTGATGCATCCACTGTTTCCCACACGCGCCTCGCCCTTATCTCAGTCTTGTCCGCGAGCATCTAGGCCACTCATCTCCGACCTTGATAAAATGTAAGTGTTCTCCTCAAAGTGTTCTCCTGTGTATTTGACAACAGATCATGCCTGTAAAATATACTGCCTCAGCTGAAAGGAGCATGCTAGGTTTCTTTCATTACAGGCCTAACCCGCTAACCTGTTTGTGTGTTTGTTTGTGTGTGAGTGTGAATGTGTGTAACATTAATCTAACATGAAAAATGCCACAAGGGACCTGCTGGAATCTCTCTCTCTCTCTCTCTCTCTCTCTCTCTTTCCTTTTCCCAACCCTCTCTCTCCCTCCCTCTCTCTCTGTCCATCCCCCTCCTCTCTCTCCCTTTCCTCCATCCCTCTCTCTATTTTCTCCCTCTCTCCTTCTCTCTGACAGTGCAGGCCAGGCAGTAAGACTACGAGGGGACATTATCAGTCCGCCAGGTCGTTCATTATGAATTGTTGTTCTACATTACTTTAACAGTACCCTTACTGTAGATTAGTGTTTTATGACCGCCATTATCCTGCAGCAGTTTGTAACTCTGTTAAAGAGGATTTAGCACTAGGGCTTGATGGCGCCTCCACCTCATCTCCGCTCCTCCCAACTTGTTTCCTACAGTACTCCTCATCCAGAGGGAGACAGACTGGGGAGGAGAGAGACAGACTGGGGAGGTGGGAGAGAGACTGGGGAGTTGGGAGAGAGACTGTAGGGGAAGGAGAGAGACTGGGGGGAGAGAGAGAGACTGGGGAGGTGGGAGACTGACTGGGGAGGAGGGAGAGGGCAGGAGAGGAGGGAGACTGACTGTGGAGGAGGGAGACTGACTGGGGAGGAGGGAGAGGGCATGAGAGGAGGGAGACTGACTGTGGTGGAGGGAGACTGACTGGGGAGGAGGGAGACTGACTGGGGAGAAGGGAGAGGACAGGGGAGGTGGGAGAGAGACTGTGGAGGAGGGAGACTGACTGTGGAGGAGGGAGACAGACTCGGGAGGAAGGAGACAGACTGGGGAGGAAGGAGAGAGACTGGGGAGGTGGGAGAGAGACTGTAGAGGAGGGAGACTGACTGTGGAGGAGGGAGAGGGCAGGGGAGGAGGGAGACTGACTGTGGAAGAGGGAGACTGACTGGGGAGGAGGGAGAGAGACTGGGGAGGAAGGAGAGAGACTGGGGAGGTGGGATAGAGACTGGAGGGGGGGGAGAGAGACTGGGGGGAGAGAGAGAGACTGTGGAGGAGGGAGACTGACTGTGGAGGAGGGAGACTGACTGTGGAGGAGGGAGAGGACAGGGGAGGTGGGAGAGGAGGAGGAGGAGAGAGCAGGGGAGAGCAGGGGAAAGGCAGCATGCAGTCTCAGGACCAGGGTTTTGGGCTGGAAATCAGAGGTTTTAATGGACTCAATATCAAACTTTTTTCTTGTCCCTTGCCTATTTAAAAAAATGTATTATTCATCTTACCATCTACTCATAGAATGTGTGCTCTTGAAAGTTCTGTACAAACATTGTCTGATGTTTTTACATTTAGTTTGAATGAAAAGGTACTCGAAGGTTCACACGATCGATACTCAACGCTAAATGAATTAGGAGGATATAAAAACATGAGAGAAACTGTATCACAATTCCAGTGGGTCAGAAGTTTACATACACCAAGTTGACTGTGCCTTTAAACAGCTTGGGAAATGATGTCATGGCTTTAGAAGCTTCTGATAGGCTAATTGACATCATTTGAGTCAATTGGAGGTGTAGCTGTGGATGTATTTCAAGGCCTACCTTCAAACTCAGTACCTGTTTGCTAGACATCATGGGAAAATAAAATGAAATCAGCCAAGACCTCAGATAAAAATGGTAGATCTCCACAAGTCTGGTTCCTCCTTGGGAGTAATTTCCAAATGCCTGAAGGTACCACGTTCATCTGTACAAACAATAGTACGCAAGTATAAACACCATGGGACCACACAGTATTCATACCGCTCAGGAAGGAGACGCGTTCTGTCTCCTAGAGATTAACGTACTTTGGTGCGAAAGTGCAAATCAATCCCAGAAGAACAGACCTTGTGAAGATGCTGGAGGAAACAGGGACAAAAGTATCTATATCCACAAGTAAAATGAGTCCTATATCGACATAACCTGAAAGGCCGCTCAGCAAGGAAGAAGCCACTGCTCCAAAACCACCATAAAAAAGCCAGACTACGGTTTGCAACTACACATGGGGACAAAGATCTGACTTTTTGGAGAAATGGACTCTGGTTTGATGAAACAAAAATAGAACTGTTTGGCCAAAAAAGGGGGAAACTTGCAAGCTGAAGAACACCATACCAACCGTGAAGCACGGGGGTGGCAGCATCATTTTGTGGGGGTGCTTTGCTGCAGGAGGGACGGGTGCACTTCACAAAATAGATGGCATCATGAGGGAGGAAAATGATGTGGATATATTGAAGCAACATCTCAAGACATCACTCTGAAAGTTCAATCTTGGTCTCAAATGGGTCTTCCAAATGGACAATGACCCCAAGCATATTTCCAAAGTTGTGGTAAAATGGCTTAAGGACAACAAAGTCAGGGTATTGGAGTGGCCATCACAAAGCCCTGACCTCAATCCTATAGAAGATTTGTGGGCAGAACTGAAAAGCGTGTGCGAGCAAGGAGGCCTACAAACCTGACTCAGTTACACCAGCTCTGTCAGGAGGAATGGGACAAAATTCACCCAACTTATTGTGGGAAGCTTGTGGAAGGCTACCCGAAACATTTGACCCAAGTTAAACAATTTAATGGCATTGCTACCAAATACTAATTGAGTGTATGTAAAACTTCTGACCCACTGGGAATGTGATGAAAGAAAATAAAAGCTGAAATAAATCACTCTCTCTACTATTATTCTGACATTTCACATTCTTAAAATAAAGTGGTGATCCTAACTAACCTAAGACAGGAAATGTTTACTAGGATTAAATGTCAGGAATTGTGAAACTGAGTTTAAATGTATTTGGCTAAGGTGTATGTTAACTTCCTCCTTCAACTGTACATGCGTATGAGGAGTGTGGGTTGACCCATTAACATTGGTTTGAGAGAACATACATTTTCTTTCACTAAAATCTCAGCTATATCCTTTCAAATGAAAGCAGAACTACAAGTGGTTGAGAGAAATGGGAGGATGAAAAGTAGAGAAACCGAAAAGCGGAAGTACAGTGCCTTGCGAAAGTATTCGCCCCCCTTGAACTTTGCGACCTTTTGCCACATTTCAGGCTTCAAACATAAAGATATAAAACTGTATTTTTTTGCGAAGAATCAACAACAAGTGGGACACAATCATGAAGTGGAACGACATTTATTGGATATTTCAAACTTTTTTAACAAATCAAAAACTGAAAAATTGGGCGTGCAAAATTATTCAGCCCCTTTACTTTCAGTGCAGCAAACTCTCTCCAGAAGTTCAGTGAGGATCTCTGAATGATCCAATGTTGACCTAAATGACTAATGATGATAAATACAAAGCACCTGTGTGTAATCAAGTCTCCGTATAAATGCACCTGCACTGTGATAGTCTCAGAGGTCCGTTAAAAGCGCAGAGAGCATCATGAAGAACAAGGAACACACCAGGCAGGTCCGAGATACTGTTGTGAAGAAGTTTAAAGCCGGATTTGGATACAAAAAGATTTCCTAAGCTTTAAACATCCCAAGGAGCACTGTGCAAGCGATAATATTGAAATGGAAGGAGTATCAGACCACTGCAAATCTACCAAGACCTGGCCGTCCCTCTAAACTTTCAGCTCATACAAGGAGAAGACTGATCAGAGATGCAGCCAAGAGGCCCATGATCAC
The DNA here is from genome assembly GCF_045791955.1 of Oncorhynchus clarkii lewisi. Taxonomy (NCBI): domain Eukaryota; kingdom Metazoa; phylum Chordata; class Actinopteri; order Salmoniformes; family Salmonidae; genus Oncorhynchus; species Oncorhynchus clarkii. The sequence continues at coordinate 48,063,311 of NC_092164.1, forward strand.
TCTGGATGAACTGCAGAGATCTACAGCTGAGGTGGGAGACTCTGTCCATAGGACAACAATCAGTCGTATATTGCACAAATCTGGCCTTTATGGAAGAGTGGCAAGAAGAAAGCCATTTCTTAAAGATATCCATAAAAAGTGTCGTTTAAAGTTTGCCACAAGCCACCTGGGAGACAGACCAAACATGTGGAAGAAGGTGCTCTGGTCAGATGAAACCAAAATTGAACTTTTTGGCAACAATGCAAAACGTTATGTTTGGCGTAAAAGCAACACAGCTGAACACACCATCCCCACTGTCAAACACGGTGGTGGCAGCATCATGGTTTGGGCCTGCTTTTCTTCAGCAGGGACAAGGAAGATGGTTAAAATTGATGGGAAGATGGATGGAGCCAAATACAGGACCATTCTGGAAGAAAACCTGATGGAGTCTGCAAAAGACCTGAGACTGGGATGGATATTTGTCTTCCAACAAGACAATGATCCAAAACATAAAGCAAAATCTACAATGGAATGGTTCAAAAATAAACATATCCAGGTGTTAGAATGGCCAAGTCAAAGTCCAGATCTGAATCCAATCGAGAATCTGTGGAAAGAACTGAAAACTGCTGTTCACAAATGCTCTCCATCCAACCTCACTGAGCTCGAGCTGTTTTGCAAGGAGGAATGGGAAAAATGTTCAGTCTCTCGATGTGCAAAACTGATAGAGACATACCCCAAGCGACTTACAGCTGTAATCGCAGCAAAAGGTGGCGCTACAAAGTATTAACTTAAGGGGGCTGAATAATTTTGCACGCCCAATTTTTTAAATTTTTGATTTGTTAAAAAAGTTTGAAATATCCAATAAATGTTGTTCCACTACATGACTGTGTCCCACTTGTTGTTGATTCTTCACATAAAAATACAGTTTTATATCTTTATGTTTTAAGCCTGAAATGTGGCAAAAGGTCGCAAAGTTCAAGGGGGCCGAATACTTTCGCAAGGCACTGTATATGCGTATGAGGGTCCATTAATATTGGTTGGAGAGAACGTTAGGGAGAGGCTTTTGTTGTTGTTGCTGTGTGTTAATTCCACTGCATTGGTTGGTATTGAACAGAAAAATAAACTCTCGCTATTCACCAGTCATACTATTAAATCTTAGCATATTGGATGTACAGTATTATATTGTTTTTTTTCTAGAGCCCATAGGCAATTTGTCCAAGTAAGTATAACGCTTACACTGAGTGCACCTGCTTTACAAACGTTTCAGTAGGAGTTGGATTCAATCAGTGCCATATGTACACCATAAGAGATTTTTCAGACGAATAGTAATTTTCTAAACGTGTTGTGTTTTCTACTCTGACTGCATTTCCTGTTACCTCTAACAGTTGTCCATCATTTGTGTGTCTCTATTCCAGATCCTTTGTGGATTAATGGTTAAACGGCTCGGACTGTGAATGAACCAGACGTGTGCCTCTAGTCTCCATCATCATCATCCAGAATGCATCGTAGGAGGACCATGAAGGGGCTCGCCCCACAGACCCCAGCCCAGGAACAGTAACCTCCGTCTGGGTCCCACCCCACCCGGATGGCCTCCCAACCCCCCTGTGAGGCAGCTCGCCCCCGCCCAGCAGAGGAGCAGCCGAGGCTCTTCACCCCCATCTCTCCCCTCGCTTCAGCCATAGCTCCAGCCCTCGCTCTGCTCTGTCCATCTCTGGAATGAAGACAGCCAGTAGGGCCAGGCCCCGCTCCCCTAGCCCCCGGCCCCGAGCACCACGCTCCCCCAGCCCTGGCCCTCAGCTCGTCCAGATGAGACGCTACAGGCCTGGGGTTGGGGTGTACCCCTTCCTGTTCCCCTCGGTCATCAGCGCTCTGCCGCTGGCTAACCGGTCGGGTTCTCCCCCCGCTCCGAGGCTGCTGGTCCAGCAGCCCTCCAGCAGCGTTAATACTCCATCGCCTGCAGGTGAGTCCTGTCTGCAGACTGCAGCGCAGGGTCCTGTCCGGTTTGGGCTTTCAGTTAAGAAGCAGCCACTTAAGTGGAATAGATTGAGGTAGTTTAGATAGTTTAGTTGATTAAGTAGCCCTATATGCAAGCCCTCCTCAGCTTCTTCTAAATTATACATGTCTATTTTTCTGAATTCACTGGTTAACTAAAACACCCAGGGAGTCAGTCAGCTGTTCTGAGGTAGGAGTTGAATGAGAAGAGAGAGTAGAGGAAATCAGGCAGACTGATAAACATATCAGCAAGTAGATAATTAAGCAATAAGGCCCGAGGGGGTGTGGTATATTGCTAATATACCACGGCTAAGCACTGTTCTTATGCACAATGCAACGTGGAGTGCCTGGACACAGCCCTTAGCCGCGGTATATTGGCAATATTTCACAAACCCCCGAGGTGCCTTATTGCTACTATAAACTGGTTACCAACGTAATTAGAGCGGTAAAAATACATGTTTTGTCATAGCAATGATACGGTCTGATATACCATGGCTGTCAGCCAATCAGCATTCAGGGCTCGAACCACCCAGTTTATAATTCTGATTTAGACGCAGAGCCGTAGAGCAGCAGATTATATTCACACTGTAATTGGCCCCTAGTGTCTCTCTGCACCACACCGATGAGACACAGTGTGTGTGTGTGTGTGTGTGTGTGTGTGTGTGTGTGTGTGTGTGTGTGTGCATGCGAGCGTGGGTGTGTCAAAATATCACAGCTGCAGGGACATTTTGACAGTCAGTTTCCTTGCATTGTGTTCCCCACCTTTGTGCCACTGTTTCCTAAACCTTCTCCTCCACTCTGATCCTCTGAACCCACAACCCTGCTCCAACATTGAAAACATCTGGCAGCTCCAGCAGCACCATCCCAGGGGGAAGCTCACTCTGCCAACCCAGAGAGGAGGCACTCTGAGGCAGCCTGAGCCCGCTCCTTTCTCCCTCTGGGGTGTGGAGCTCCAGTGAGCTCTGACTGTAGTGTAAATAATAATAACAGCATGGGAATGTCATGTCACTGCAATTATTTGGAGTTCATTCTCTCACTCTCTCCATCTCTCACTCTCCCTCTCTCACTTTTTCTTTATTTCTCTCTCTCCCTCTTGCTTTCCATCTCTCTCTCTTTCTCAGTAGCTACATGTTCTGTTTGTCAAGCTGTTCATGCTGTTACATTTCTGCTTTTTAGACAACTGTTTATTCTCTGTATCTGTATTCAGATCTAATGGTCACCTGTGCAGAACTTGATAATTAAATCCTCAAAATGAAATATACAGAAATGATTGAAAGCAGCATTATGTTATGTACAAGGGACAACAAGTTAGGAGATGTAGGCCTGTATGAAATTCATATAACATTTAAAGGTAAAGTCAATGGTCAGACAAAGTTGAGATAAAGAATGGGGAAACAACAAACATCAAACCATGAAACATAAAGGACGTAACAGATAAAACAGCTCTAACTCTGGAGTCTTCCTTTATGTCAGTGATTGAAGCTCACAACTTTTTTCTTAGACACCGTTTGGAGAAAAATTAACATACACATCAACTTCTTTCTGATATAAAATGTGTCTGAACTTTTGAGGTTGAGAGAAGTGAGATGAGGTTCTACTGTCATCAGTCTAGTTGTTTATTGCCAGACTCCCTTGGGAGGGTCTCCAGATCGACATATACTGTTGTTTGTACTCTTGTTTGGTGGTGGTCAGGTACTCCCTCTGGACCCCTCCTCTCTATCTCATGTACCCCTAGACTACACTAAACCTCCCTCTCTCTCAATCTCATGTACCCATACACTAAACCTTCCTCTCTCTCTATCGCATGTACCCCAACACTAAACCTCCCCTCTCTCTCTCTCTCTCTCTCTCTCTCTCTCTCATGTACCCCTAGACTACACTAAACCTCCCCTCTCTCTCTATCTCATGTACCCCTAGACTACACTAAACCTCCCCTCTCTCTATCTCATGTACCCTACACTAAACCTCCCCTCTCTCTCTCTATCTCATGTACCCTACACTAAACCTCCCCTCTCTCTCTCTATCTCATGTACCCCTAGACTACACTAAACCTCCCCTCTCTCTCTATCTCATGTACCCCTAGACTACACTAAACCCCCCCTCTCTCTCTCTATCTCATGTACCCCAACACTAAACATCCCTCTCTCTCTATCTCATGTACCCCAACACTAAACCTCCCTCTCTCTCTATCTCATGTACCCATACACTAAACCTCCCCTCTCTCTATCTCATGTACCCCTACACTAAACCTTCCTCTCTCTCTATCTCATGTACCCCAACACTAAACCTCCCCTCTCTCTATCTCATGTACCCCTACACTAAACCTTCCTCTCTCTCTATCGCATGTACCCCAACACTAAACCTCCCCTCTCTCTCTCTCTCTCTCTCTCTCTCTCTCATGTACCCCTAGACTACACTAAACCTCCCCTCTCTCTCTATCTCATGTACCCCTAGACTACACTAAACCTCCCCTCTCTCTCTATCTCATGTACCCCTAGACTACACTAAACCTCCCCTCTCTCTCTCTATCTCATGTACCCCTAGACTACACTAAACCTCCCCTCTCTCTATCTCATGTACCCTACACTAAACCTCCCCTCTCTCTCTCTATCTCATGTACCCCTAGACTACACTAAACCTCCCCTCTCTCTCTATCTCATGTACCCCTAGACTACACTAAACCCCCCCTCTCTCTCTCTATCTCATGTACCCCAACACTAAACATCCCTCTCTCTCTATCTCATGTACCCCAACACTAAACCTCCCTCTCTCTCTATCTCATGTACCCATACACTAAACCTCCCCTCTCTCTATCTCATGTACCCCTACACTAAACCTTCCTCTCTCTCTATCTCATGTACCCCAACACTAAACCTCCCCTCTCTCTATCTCATGTACCCCTACACTAAACCTTCCTCTCTCTCTATCGCATGTACCCCAACACTAAACCTCCCCTCTCTCTCTCTCTCTCTCTCTCTCTCTCTCATGTACCCCTAGACTACACTAAACCTCCCCTCTCTCTCTATCTCATGTACCCCTAGACTACACTAAACCTCCCCTCTCTCTCTATCTCATGTACCCCTAGACTACACTAAACCTCCCCTCTCTCTCTATCTCATGTACCCCTAGACTACACTAAACCTCCCCTCTCTCTCTCTATCTCATGTACCCCTAGACTACACTAAACCCCCCCTCTCTCTCTATCTCATGTACCCCAACACTAAACATCCCTCTCTCTCTATCTCATGTACCCCAACACTAAACCTCCCTCTCTCTCTATCTCATGTACCCCTACACTACACTACACTCTCTATCTCTCTATCTCTCAGTGGGTGTTTGCGGGGAATTCCTCCCCTCACTTCACACCCTAGGGAGCTCCAGTGACACAGTCAAGATCAGGAGTGTGAGTGGAGTATAGAGAGATCATAGTCAAACCAACTCACATAGAGACTCTGTTTTAGAGTTTTTTTCTCCAATTTCCTTTATTTTACCAGCTATCTGCCCTTTATTTTACCAGGTAAGTTAATTGAGAACACAATATACACACTTTTCCATGCTCCTGTACACTAAATGATGTACTGCTACAGGATGGATTGAGTTCGATGTTAAAATGTGGCTATTGATACTGTATGTGTAGCCTGGTGGAACCGATATGGGCTTCAGTGTGGTTTAAAAACAAGACATTTCTCAGCATGTTAAAGGCGGAGGTCTGGATCCTGTCTTCTCCAACATTATATTTTCCACCTTTCTTTATGTCTGTCAGAGTTTCCTTGCTCTGGGCACTTTCTCACTCTCCATCCCTCCATCTCTCCATCCCCACTCCACCAGGCTGACAGGTGGGTTACCTTATCTCTCTCACTCTCCGTCTGTTTACTTTCTTATTCAACTGAAAGCTCTATCTTCTGAAGTGCACCACAACACCTATTGGTTGTTGGGCTGTTTGGAAAGGGTTTTGTCACACTGCGGTAGTCTTTGTGCTACTAATAGTTGGGGTATTGGGACACAGTCGGTTACTACAGGTATTTCACATTTACAGGTTACTTGTCTTATGAGATGGTGTTTGCACGAGGGGGGGGGGGGGCATGAGCTATGCAGGTCCCCCAACCCCCCAAAAATAATACATTTCTCTCTGCCCCTTGGCAAAATGTGAAGAATAGCATGAGATTAGCTATAACACTGGGCGCCTCACAAAACTGCTGGACGCCACTAAGTAGAATAAAGTGGTAATAGCCCAAGGAATAAGTATGACAATCAATTAACATTGAGGAATGCTCAAGGTTAAAGAAGCATTTTGAAAAGGAGATTTAATCAAGTTGAAGAATGCCTCGACATTAGCAATTCATAGTTCAATCATCTAAGCATTGTGCTGAGTTACTTCTCAAATCAATGTTGTCTAGCTAGATTAGAAAGTGCATGAACAAAATACACTTTGTGGTGCTATTTCAAAAGAGGGCCTTTTTGAAGGATATCATCTTTTCTTCAGAGAAATGAAAAGGCTTTAATTTTCTTATAAAGAAAAGTCCCTATACAGTGACCTCTGGCAACATTATATCCTTCCATCACGGTTCCCATCCTTGATGGACTTGTACAGAAATAAATTCTATACCAGTATCTCTCTTCTGATCGAGCCCTGGCCCTGAATTCATAAAGTAGGAGTAGGAGTGCTGGGATCAGCACTAGGATCAGTTTTGCCTTTTAGATTATAATGAATAAAATTAAATGGACAAGTAGGACCTGATCCTAGCACTTCTACACTGGGATGCTGTATGTTCAAGGCCCCGGGCATGTAGCTGTGATCTTACTCCTTGACTCAAGCCTCCACTGACTCCTCTGACTCACTGCTTTGACTCTCTTGATTAACACATCCTTCTATGTGACTGTCTTGCCTCTTGTTTGATCAGGGCCCGGGGCCTGTGGCTATGCTCTGTGATCTCTCTCCCAGAGACTCAAGCCTCCTTGACTCCTCTGGCTCTCTGACTCATTGCTTTGGCTCAATTAAAACACCCTGCCACAGTCAGTTTAAAGTAGCCAGACTCCAGACTCTAGCTAGGACGACTCATTCACCCAGAGACGTACGTGTGTGTGTGCGTGTGTGCGTGTGTGTGTGCGTGCGTGCGTGCACGTTGTAACCCTAACCCTAAAATGAACCCTAGCTCCTAACCCTAATTCTAACCCTAACACTAATTCTAATGTTTGTTTGTTTACTATTCTTGTGGGGACTTTGTCCACACACAAACACACACACGGGCAGAGCATGAATAATGTACGTTTCTCTCATTACACCGCCATGCGCCCCAGCTAGCTAACCCTCTGTATTGAAAATCAATGCACTCTGAAGTTACTGCAGATGGCTAGAGAGAGAGAGAGAGGTGAGAGAGGAGAGAAAGAGCGAGAGAGAGAGAGAGAATTCCCTCCCCCCCATATGCCCCCATAGGCACAACTATGACAACATAACCAACAAAAATGGGTCACAACTCCTGCAGATCTGTCACACGCTGGGTATGTACATAGTCAATGGTAGGCTTCGAGGGGTCTCCTATGGTAGGTACACCTATAGCTCATGTCTTGGCAGTAGTACTGTAGACTACTTTATCACTGACCTCAACCCAGAGTCTCTCAGAGCGTTCACAATCAGCCCACTGACACCCCTATCAGACCACAGTAAAATCACAGTCTACTTGAACAGAGCAATACTCAATCATGAGGCATCAAAGCCAAAGGAACTGAGTAACATTAAGAAATGCTATAGATGGAAGGAATGCAGTTTGGAAACCTACCAAAAAACAATTAGGCAACAACAAATTCATTCCCTTTTAGACAATTTCCTGGGTAAAATGTTCCATTGAAATAGTGAAGGTGTAAACTTGGCAGTAGAAAATCTTAACAGTAAATTTGACCTCTCAGCTTCCCTATCAAATCAAAAAATCTCAAATAGAAAACTGAAGAAAATGAACAACAATGACAAATGGTTTGATGAAGAATGCAAAAATCTAAGAAAGAAATTGAGAAACCTTTCCAACCAAAAACATAGAGACCCGGAAAACCTGAGTCTACGCCTTCACTATGGTGAATCACTAAAACAATACAGAAATACACTACGGAAACAGCACGTCAGAAATCAGCTCAATGTAATTGAAGAATCCATAGACTCTAACCACTTCTGGGAAAATTGGAAAACACTAAACAAACAACAACACGAAGAATTATCTATCCAAAATGGAGATGTATGGGTAAACCACTTCTCCAATCTTTTTGGCTCTATAACAAAAAATAAAGAACAAAAACATGTACAGGATCAAATACAAATCTTAGAATCAACTATTAAAGACTACCAGAACCCACTGGATTCTCCAATTACCTTGAATGAGCTACAAGACAAAATAAAACCCCTCCAACCCAAAAAGGCATGTGGTGTTGATGGAATTGGCTATACTAAAACTCTTTAACATCATCCTTAGCTCTGGCATCTTCCCCAATATTTGGAACCAAGGACTGATCACCCCAATCCACAAAAGTGGAGACAAATTGGACCCCAACAACTACCGTGAGATATGCGTCAACAGCAACCTTGGGAAAATCCTCTGCATTATCATTAACAGCAGACTCGTACATTTCCTCAATGAAAACAATGTACTGAGCAAATGTCAAATTGGCTTTTTACCAAATTATCGTACAACATGTATTCACCCTGCACACCCTAATTGACAACCAAACAAACCAAAACAAAGGCAAAGTCTTCTCATGCTTTGTTGATTTCAAAAAAGCCTTCGACTCAATTTGGCATGAGGGTCTGCTATACAAATTGATGGAAAGTGGTGTTGGGGGTAAAACATACGACATTATAAAATCCATGTAGACAAACAAGAAGTGTGTTAAAATGGGCAAAATGGGGTGAGACAGGGGGTGAGACAAAATGGGGTGAGACAGGGATGCAGCTTAAGCCCCACCCGCTTCAACAGATATATCAATGAATTGGCACGGGCACTAGAAAAGTCTGCAGCACCCGGCCTCACCCTACTAGAATCTGAAGTCAAATGTCTACTGTTTGCTGATGATCTGGTGCTTCTGTCACCAACCAAGGAGGGCCTACAGCAGCTCCTAGATATTCTGCACAGATTCTGCCAGACCTGGGCCCTGACAGTAAACCTCAGTAAGACCAAAATAATGGTGTTCCAAAAAAGGTCCAGTCACCAGAACCACAAATACAAAGTCCATCTAGACACCGTTGCCCTAGAGCACACAAAAAACTATACATACCTTGGCCTAAACATCAGTGCCACAGGTGACAGCGCCACAGGAACGATCTGAGAGACAAGGCAAGAAGGGCATTCTATGCCATCAAAAGGAACATAAAATTCAACAAAATACTTGAATCAGTTATAGAACCCATTGCCCTTTATGGTTGTGAGGTCTGGGATCCGCTCACCAACCAAGATTTCACAAAATGGGATTAACACCAAATTGAGACTCTGCATGCAGAATTCTGCAAAAATATCCTTTGCGTTGTCACGGTCGTCCTCCTCTTCGTCTGAAGAGGAGAGGCGAGAAGGATCAGAGGACCAATATGCGGCGTGGTAAGTGTCCATGGTAAAATCTTTAATAAAGAAAGACTGAACACTATACAAAAGAGTAACAAAAACAATAAACCAAATTCGACCGTGAAGCTACAAAATGAGACCTGTGCTGACACAAGCCACTAACATAGACAATCACCCACAAACAAACAGTGCAACCCAGGCTACCTAAGTATGATTCTCAATCAGAGACAACTAATGACACCTGCCTCTGATTGAGAACCATACTAGGCCGAAAACATAGAAATGCCCCAAAACATAGAAAAACAAACAGACTGCCCACCCAACTCACGCCCTGACCATACTAAATAAATACAAAACAACGGAAATAAAGGTCAGAACGTGACAGTACCCCCCCCCCAAAGGTGCGGACTCCGGCCGCAAAACCTTGACCTATAGGGGAGGGTCTGGGTGGGCGTCTGTCCGCGGTGGCGGCTCTGGCGCGGGACGCGGACTCCACTTCATCATTGTCTTAGTCCGCTTTATTGTCCGCCTCCGTGGCTTCCTCACCATGGCCACCCTACTCAATGACCCCACTGGACAGAGGGGCTGCTTGGGATAGAGGGGCAGCTCGGGACAGAGGTGGGGCAGCTGCTCGGGACAGAGGGACAGCTCGGGACAGAGGTGGGGCAGCTGCTCGGGACAGAGGGACAGCTGCTCGGGACAGAGGTGCGGCAGCAGCTCTGGGCAAGGTGGCAGCTGCTCGGGACAGAGGGGCAGCTGCTCGGGACAGAGGGGCAGCTGCTCGGGACAGAGGGGCAGCTGCTCGGGACAGAGGGGCAGCTGCTCGGGACAGAGGGGCAGCTGCTCGGGACAGAGGGGCGGCAGCGGCGCCGGGCAGAGGGGCTCCGGCAGCGGCGCCGGGCAGAGGGGCTCCGGCAGCGGCGCCGGGCAGAGGGGCTCCGGCAGCGGCGCCGGGCAGAGGGGCTCCGGCAGCGGCGCCGGACAGGCGGGAGGCTCCGGCAGCGGCGCCGGGCAGGCGGGAGGCTCCGGCAGCGGCGCCGGGCAGGCGGGAGGCTCCAGCAGCGGCGCCGGGCAGGCGGGAGGCTCCGGCAGCGGCGCCGGGCAGGCGGGAGGCTCCGGCAGCGGCGCCGGGCAGGCGGGGGGCTCCGGCAGCGGCGCCGGGCAGGCGGGGGGCTCCGGCAGCGGCGCCGGACAGGCGGGAGACTCCGGCAGAGGCGCCGGACAGGCGGGAGACTCCGGCAGAGGCGCCGGACAGGCGGGAGACTCCGGCAGAGGCGCCGGACAGGCGGGAGACTCCGGCAGAGGCGCCGGACAGGCGGGAGACTCCGGCAGCAGCGCCGGACAGGCGGGAGACTCCGGCAGCAGCGCCGGACAGGCGGAAGACTCCGACAGCAGCGCCGGACAGACAGGACCACCTGCAGGGAGGAGACAGAGAGACAGCCTGGTGCGTGGGGCTGCCACAGGAACCACCAGGCTGGGAAGACCTTCAGGAGGCTTGGGGTTAAGAGGAGGCACCTGAAAGACCGGGCTGTGGGGGAGCACTGGAGCTCTGGTGCGCAACCTTGGCACCACTTCCCCAGGCTGGATAACCACTCTAGCCCGGACCGTCCAGAGTGCAGGCACAGGTTGAACCGGGCTGTGGGTAAGCACGGGAGATCTAGTGCTTACTACACGCACCTCTCCCTTCGGCTCCATTCCCACATTCGCCCGGCACGAGCGGAGCGCGGGCAGAGGACGCACTGCACCCTCCCAGCGCCCCGGAGACACAGCACGCAGAGCCGGCGCAGGATACCCTGGACCAAAACTGCGTACCGGCGACCAGACCCGCTGAGCAGGCACCATACGCCCTGGCTCGATGCCCGCACTCGCATGACACTCTCGGGGGGCTGTCCTATAGCGCACCGGGCTATGGACACGTACTGGCGACACCGTGCGCTTAACCGCATAACACGGTGCCTGCCCAGTATCTCGCTGCTTATAATAAGCACAAGGAGTGAGCGCAGGTCTGCTACCTGGCTTAGCTCCACCCCTCGTGTGCCCCCCCCCAAAAAAATTTGGGGCTGTCTCTCGTACCTGTCGCACTGCCGTGCTGCCTCCTCATATCGCCGCCGCTCAGCTTTCACTGCCTCCAGCTCTGCTTTGGGGCGGCGATATTCCCCAGCCTGTGCCCAGGGTCCCTCTCCGTTCAGTATCTCCTCCCATGTCCAGGAGTCCTGTGATACCGGCCGCTGTTGTTGCTGCTGCTGCTGTCGTCGCTGTTTTCTACCACGCCGCTTGGTCCTTGGTTGGTGGGTGATTCTGTCACGGTCGTCCTCCTCTTCGTCTGAAGAGGAGAGGCGAGAAGGATCAGAGGACCAATATGCGGCGTGGTAAGTGTCCATGGTAAAATCTTTAATAAAGAAAGACTGAACACTATACAAAAGAGTAACAAAAACAATAAACCACTAACATAGACAATCACCCACAAACAAACAGTGCAACCCAGGCTACCTAAGTATGATTCTCAATCAGAGACAACTAATGACACCTGCCTCTGATTGAGAACCATACTAGGCCGAAAACATAGAAATGCCCCAAAACATAGAAAAACAAACATAGACTGCCCACCCAACTCACGCCCTGACCATACTAAATAAATACAAAACAACGGAAATAAAGGTCAGAACGTGACACGCGTACAACGTAGAACACCAAATAATGCACTAATGATCAAAATCCAGAAAAGAGCCATTAAATTCTACAACCACCTAAAAGGAAGCGATTCCCAAACCTTCCATAACAACGCCATCACCTACAGAGAGAGGAACCTGGAGAAGAGTCCCCTAAGCAAGCTGGTCCTGGGGCTCTGTTTACAAACAGACCCCACAGAGCCCCAGGACAGCAACACAATTAGACCCAACCCATATTTATGCTTATTTATTTTCCCTTGTGTACTTTAACCATTTGTACATTGTTACAACACTGTATATATACATAATATGTCTTTATTGTTTTGAAACGTCTGTATGTGTAATGTTTACTGTTCATTTTTATTGTTTATTTCACTTTTTTACATTATCTACCTCACTTGCTTTGGCAATGTTAACACATGTTTCCCATGCCAATAAAGCCCCTTGAATTGAATTGAATTGAAGAGAGAGAGAGAGAGAGAGAGAGAGAGAGAGAGAGAGAGAGAGAGAGAGAGAGAGAGAGAGAGAGAGAGAGAGAGAGAGAGAGAGAGAGAGAGAGAGAGAGAGAGAGAGAGAGAGAGAGAGAGAGAGAGAGAGAGAGAGAGAGAGAGAGAGAGAGAGAGAGAGAGAGAGAGAGAGAACACAATACAATATCTGAACACACCTACAGATAATAGTGTCCAGGTGGTTCTTCCTTCACCTTAGAAGAAACTCTTGCGCCTTTGCGTCAACTATTGTTGTCTGTCTGTTTGCACAAGGCTCTTACTCAGCCTCAGTAGGCAAACAACAACAGGCTAGACCAGTTCAGTTCTCTGCAAACAGAACACACTAGCTTCTCTTGAGAGAACAGAACAGCTGTGGTCATAATGCTCTGTGTGTGCAGTGATTGTATGTACACTACCATTCTTTCCTCATGAAGCTGGTTGAGAGAGTGTGCAAAGCTGTCATCAAGGCAAAGGGTGGATACTTTGAAGAATCTCAAATATAAAATATATTTTGATTTGTTTAACACTTTTTTGGTTACTACATGATTCCATATGTGTTATTTCATAGTTTTGATGTCTTCACTATTATTCTACAATGTAGAACATACACTGCTCAAAAAAATAAAGGGAACACTAAAATAACACATCCTAGATCTGAATAAATGAAATATTCTTATTAAATACATTTTTCTTTACATAGTTGAATGTGCTGACAACAAAATCACACAAAAATTATCAATGGAAATCAAATTTATCAACCCATGGAGACCTGGATTTGGAGTCACACTCAAAATTAAAGTGGAAAACCACACTACAGGCTGATCCAACTTTGATGTAATATCCTTAAAACAAGTCAAAAATGAGGCTCAGTAGTGTCTGTGGCCTCCACGTGCCTGTATGACCTCCCTACAACGCCTGGGCATGCTCCTGATGAGGTGGCGGATGGTCTCCTGAGGGATCTACTCCCAGACCTGGACTAAAGCATCCGCCAACACCTGGACAGTCTGTGGTGCAACGTGGCGTTGGTGGATGGAGCGAGACATGATGTCCCAGATGTGCTCAATTGGATTCAGGCTTGGGGAATGGGCGGGCCAGTCCATAGCATCAATGCCTTCCTCTTGCAGGAACTGCTGACACACTCCAGCCACATGAGGTCTAGAATTGTCTTGCATTAGGAGGAACCCAGGGCCAACCACACCAGCATATGGTCTCACAAGGGGTCTGAGGATCTCATCTCGGTACCTAATGGCAGTCAGGCTACCTCTGGCGAGCACATGGAGGGCTGTGCGGCCCCCCAAAGAAATGCCACCCCACACCATGACTGACCCACTGCCAAACCGGTCATGCTGGAGGATGTTGCAGGCAGCAGAACGTTCTCCACGGCGTCTCCAGACTCTGTCACGTCTGTCACATGTGCTCAGTGTGAACCTGCTTTCATCTGTGAAGAGCACAGGGCGCCAGTGGCGAATTTGCCAATCTTGGTGTTCTCTGGCAAATGCCAAACGTCCTGCACGGTGTTGGGCTGTAAGCACAACCTCCACCTGTGGACGTCGGGCCCTCATACCACCCCCATGGAGTCTGTTTCTAACCGTTTGAGCAGACACATGCACATTTGTGGCCTGCTGGAGGTCATTTTGCAGGGCTCTGGCAGTGCTCCTCCTGCTCCTCCTTGCACAAAGGCGGAGGTAGCGGTCCTGCTGCTGGGTTGTTGCCCTCCTAAGGCCTCCTCCACGTCTCCTGATGTACTGGCCTGTCTCCTGGTAGCGCCTCCATGCTCTGGACACTACGCTGACAGACACAGCAAACCTTCTTGCCACAGCTCGCATTGATGTGCGATCCTGGATGAGCTGCACTACCTGAGCCACTTGTGTGGGTTGTAGACTCCGTCTCATGCTACCACTAGAGTGAAAGCACCGCCAGCATTCAAAAGTGACCAAAACATCAGCCAGGAAGCATAGGAACTGAGAAGTGGTCTGTGGTCACCACCTGCAGAACCACTCCTTTATTGGGGGTGTCTTGCTAATTGCCTATAATTTCCACCTGTTGTCTATGCCATTTGCACAACGGCATGTGAAATTTATTGTCATTCAGTGTTGCTTCCTAAGTGGACAGTTTGACTTCACAGAAGTGTGATTGACTTGGAGTTACATTGTGTTGTTTAAGTGTTCCCTTGATTTTTTTGAGCAGTGTAGTAAAAATAAAGAAAAACCCTTGAATGAGTAGGTGTGTCCTAACTTTTGGCTGGTACTGTAAATATTAAGACCCTTTGCTATGAGACTGGATATTGAGCTCAGGTGCATCCTGTTTCCATTTATCATCCTTGAGATGTTTCTACAACTTGATTGTAGTTCACCTGTGGTAAATTCAATTGTTTGGACATGATTTGGAAAGGCAAACACCTGTCTATATAAGGCCCCACAGTTGACAGAGCTGACCGCCAGTCAGTTAAGAACAAATTCTTATTTACAATGACGGCCTACCCCGGCCAAACCCGGACAATGCTGGGCCAAATGTGTGCCGCCCTATGGGACTCCCAATCACGGTCGGATGTGATACAGCCTGGAATCAAACCAGGGACCGTAGTGACGCCTCTTGCACTGAGATGCAATGCCTTTTTAAAACAATTGAATCAATTTTAGAATAAGGTTGTAACGTAACAAAATGTGGAAAAAGTAAAGAGGTCTGAATACTTTCCGAATGCACTGTACATATATATATTTTTTAAATTATTTTTCGCTGGGTATTACTATTTCATACATTAACACTTTTAAGAGTCTATAGACTGTTTCTCTTTGCAGTACACTATATATACAAAAGTATATGCACACCCCTTAAAATTGGTGGATTCGGCTATTTCAGCCATACCCGTTGCTGATAGGTGTATAAAATTGAGCACACAGCTATGCAATCTCCATAGACAAACATTGGCATTAGAGTGGCCTTACTGAAGAGCTCAGGGACTTTCAAATTGGCAATGTTAACACATGCAAAGGATGCCATCTTTCCAACAGATCAATTTGTCAAATTTCTGACCTGCTAGATATGCCCCGGTCATCTGAAAGTGCTGTTATTGTGAAGTGGAAACGTCTAGAAGTGAAACAGGCTCAGACGCGAATTGGTAGGCCAAACAAGCTCACAGAACGAGACCGTTGAGTGCTTAATCGCGATGCAAGTAAAAATCAGCTCGATTGCAACACTCATTACCGAGTTCCAAACTGCCTCTGGAAGCAACATCAGCACAATAACTGTTTGTCGTAGCTTAATGAAATGTGTTTCCATGGCTGAGCAGCTGCACACAAGCCTAAGATCACCATGCTCAATGCCAAGCGCCGGCTGGAGTGGTATAAAGCTTGACGCCATTGGACTCTGGAGCAGTGGGAACACATTCTCTGGAGTGATGAATCATGCATCACCATCTGACAGTCCGATGGACGAATCTGTGTATGCCGGATGCCAGGAGAACGCTAACTGCCCGACTGCATTGTGCCAAATGTAAAGTTTGGTGGAGAAGGAGTAATGGTCTGGGGCTGTTTTTCATGGTTCAGGCTAGGCCCCTTAGTTCCTGATAGAGGTCGACCGATTATGATTTTTCAACGCCGATACCGATTATTGGAGGACCAAAAAAAGCCGATACAGATTCATCGGACGATTTTTATATATATATTTGTAATAATGACAGTTACAACAATACTGAATGAACACTTTTATTTTAACTTAATATAATACATCAATAATATCAATTTAGCCTCAAATAAATAATGAAACATGTTCAATTTGGTTTAAATAATGCAAAAACAAAGTGTTGGAGAAGAAAGTTAAAGTGCAATATTTGCCATGTAAAAAAAGCTAACGTTTAAGTTCCTTGCTCAGAACATATGAAAGCTGGTGGTTTCTTTTAACATGAGTCTTCAATATTCCCAGGTAAGAAGTTTTAGGTTGTAGTTGTTATAGGAATTATAGGTCTATTTCTCTCTATACCATTTGTATATCATATACCTTTGACTATTGGATGTTCTAATAGGTACTTTAGTATTGCCAGCCTAATCTCTGTGAGTTGATAGGCTTGAAGTCATAAACAGCGCAATGCTTGAAGCAGAGCAAAGAGCTGCTGGCAAACGCAGTAAAGTGCTGTTTGAATGAATGCTTACGAGCCTGCTGCTGCCTACCATCGCTCGGACTGCTCTATCAAATCATAGACTTAATTATAATATAATAACACACAGAAATACGAGCCTTAGTTCATTAATATGGTCAAATCCGGAAACTATCATTTCGAAGAAAAAAAACGTTTATTCTTTCAGTGAAATACGGAACCGTTCCGTATTTTATCTAACGGGTGGCATCCTTAAGTCTAAATATTGCTGTTACGTTGCACAACCTTCAATGTTATGTCATAATTATGTACAATTCTGGCAAATTAATTACGGTCTTTGTTAGGAAGAAATGGTCTTCACACAATTCGAGCCAGGCGCCCCAAACTGCTGCACATACCCTGACTCTGCTTGCACAGAACGCAAGAGAAGGGACACAATTTCCCTAGTTAAAATAAATTCATGTTAGCAGGCAATATTAACTAAACATGCTGGTTTAAAAATATATACTTGTGTATTGATTTTAAGAAAGGCATTGATGTTTATGGTTAGGTACACATTGGTGCGACGACAGTGCTTTTTTCGCGAATGCGCTTGTTAAATCACCAGTTTGGCAAAGTAGGCTGTGATTCAATGATAAGTGAACAGGCACCGCATCGATTATATGCAACACAGGACACGCTAGATAAACTAGTAATATCATCAACCATGTGTAGTTAACTAGTGATTATTTTAAGATTGATTGTTTTTTATAAGATAAGTTTCATGCTAGCCAGCACCTTACCTAGGCTCCTTGCTGCACTCGCATAAGAGGTAGTCAGCCTGTCACGCAGTCTCCTTGTGGAGTGCAATGTAATCGGCCATAATCGGTGTCCAAAAATGCCTATTACCGATTGTTATGAAAACTTGAAATCGTCCCTAATTAATCGGCCATTCCGGTTAATCGGTCGACGTCTAATCTTAATGCTGCAGCATACAATGATATTCTAGACGATTCTGTGCTTCCAACTTTGTGGCAACAGTTTGGGGAAGACCATTTCCTGTTTCAGCATGACAATGCCCTCATGCACAAATCGAGGTCCATACAGAAATGGTTTGTCGAGGTCGGTGTGAAAGAACTTGACTGGCCTGCACAGAGCCCTGACCTCAACCCCATCGAACACCTTTGGGATGAATTAGAACGCCGACTGCGAGCCAGGCCTAATCGCCCAACATCAGTGCCTGACCTCACTAATGCTTTTGTGGCTGAATGGAAGCATGTCCCTGCAGCAATGTTCCAACATCTAGTGGAAAGCCTTCCCAGAAGAGTGGAGGCTGTTGTAGCAGCAAAGGGGGGACCAACTCCATATTCATTCCCATGATTTTGGAATGAGATGTTTGACAAGCAGGTGTCCATATACTTTTGGTAATGTAGTGTAGCTATAGCCTGCTCTTCCACAGACCGGACAGTCTGCTCACACACACACACCTGACAGACATTTGGCTCGGGCTAATGAGAGGGGCTCAGTCTTTTCACTCTCTGAGTCTCGGCCATAAATCTGCTCTGTTCACCACTGTCAAGTGACATCAACATGTTATTTTTTATTCATCATTAAACTTCACTGACAGGGGTACTGTAAATGATAGCTAACGTGATGAATTCATAAACAAAAGATGTGATGAACATTTCAAAACTCAATAAACAAACTGAATATGAATGGGGAGCAACAAGCTTTCAGTCCCTCCACAGATACATCCTCTCTGTGTGATTTATATTGCTACTCTATGATGACAGAGCCTTAACACTCTCTCTAAAGCTATGTAAATAAACGCATTGGAGATTGCTGGCGAGTAGCATTCCTGCTTCCTCTACGGTTGGTTAATGTAACATTGTTGTCAACAAAAAAGGACATAATTAGTTGTATTTCTCTTTAGAAACATGGACACCCCATCATCTCATTCGTCAAAAAACAAGTCTCAAACTCATTGGAGATTCCTGGTGTGTAGCGTTGGCTTCCTGAACTGCTGGTTAATAGATATTGTTATATTTCTCTCAAATGAGTTGTATTCCTCTCTACAACACTGACACCAGTATGGTCTTATTAGTCTATCCGTGTTAATGGTGTCAGTTAGTAAAACAAGCTGTGTCAGTGTTAATCTATAGCTCCTAACCCTGGCCTGTCTTGGCCCGTCCTCTCACTAGGATCTCCATGGTAACCACACATAAATCACTAAAATGGACTCTTTTGTCCGTTCGTTATTAGGCACAACATGCATGCATATAAAAGCCCTAACTATTCTCTGAATGGACGTTGATTGAAAGCCGGTACTTCTTGAGGGCAGTATTCTTATTCTGGCCCTGTAGCAGCGTGTCTGCCTGTCCCACCTCAGATTTATGACCCCTTGAAGATGAGACCATGAAAAAGCATGTATTGAGTGACTAGCGGTTACAAAGCTGACTAGTCCTAGCAGGACGGAGAAGAGAGAAGCCGTGTGTGTGTGTGTCACGTCCTGACCATAGAAAACCTGTATTTTCTATGGTACAGTACGTCAGAGCGTGACTAGGGGTTTTTGTTCTAGTTTATATTTTCTATGTGGGGTTCTAGGTTTGGTTTTATATGTTGGTGATTTGTATGATTCCCAATTCCCAAGGCAGCTGGTTATCGTTGTCTCTAATTCGGGATCATACTTAAGTATCATTTTTCCACCTGTGGGTTATGGGATATTGTTTATGTATAGTGTGTTTGAGCACTACGTAGTCACGGGTCTTTGTAAGTTTTGTTAATTTGTTTTCAGTTTCACTTATTCATTAAAAGATGTGGAACTATACTCACGCTGCGCCTTGGTACGTCCATCATTATTACAAACATCGTGACGTGACGTGACGTGTGTCTGTGTGTGTGTGTGTGTGTGTGTGTGTGTGTGTGTGTGTGTGTGTGTGTGTGTGTGTGTGTGTGTGTGTGTGTGTGTGTGTGTGTGTGTGTGTGTGTGTGTGTGTGAGAGAGAGAGAGAGAGGGAGAGAGAGAGAAAGAGAAAGATAGAAAGAGAGAGGCCTGCTATTACAAAGTAGTCCGGAGAGGAAAGGGCGCATCACATCTCTCTGTTTGGCTGCGCCGGAGATGAGGCTCACTCTCGAAAGATTGTGCTTTTAGGTGTTGCGGGGAGGTTTGAGGTGGTGGGTGGAGGAGCGGGTTCTAACCTAACCATTAGGGTATATTTCATCAGGGAAGGAGGAGGAAGGAAGGCTTAGGAATTAAGAGAAAGCTGAGTCAAACACAGGACAGCGCTTGCTAACTGCAGTTGATGGGTTGATATCATTGTGTTGGTGTTATTTTAGGATGTACTTGGCAAGTATTGGCATTGTCCTTGAATAAATTAAAATGTAATTAAAAGGATATCATTTTAGCTACATACATCTGCATTTAGCTAACTCTATTGGTAGGTCATACTGGTTTTCTACTTGGTGTTAATTATTGAATATGGTTCAAATAGAGTTTGATCATCAGTGGTGATTTCAGCATGTAAATCTTGGTGTAGCAATAAAAAAAAGTGGGATGCATGCCAGCAAAGCAGTTGCACAACACAACATTAAACAATACATGAATTGTACTATAACGGTGACAAACAGTGTCCACAAACTGTTAGGGCCTACATTAAGCTGTCCCAACAGCAGTCCCAACACCTTACCACTGTTACACCTGGCTATCAGCGGAGCCTTGTCTGGCTAAGAAACAGTTCATTCAGCCTCATTTACTACCAGTCATTGTTGAATTTGCGATTTTCCAACTTGTTGTGTAATGTTTACGTCCAATGGCTGATGAGCACCGATACGTTTTATCTATTATTTCTCTTAATGTGACAAGGATTAAAAATAATTTGCCAGTAGATTGTTGACTTGATTGATGATGATGACTGTAAGATGAGGTAAGATTTTGAAAGTATGATGTTGATGATGTACGATGTTGTCCAATCAAAGCTACTGTAGATATAACGTGATTTGACGTCATTTTATCGGTGGCCAATAACCTTGATCCTCCTTCTTGGGAAATTCTAATGTAACTCTATGGCAGCATCCAAGGGGCTTGAATTTTCGAGGTCTACCGTTAGACTTGAAGGTGACGTAGTGTCCCCATGAGTGACAGAACACTGAGCCAATCACCGCGGGAACTAGAGAACATTACCAACACCTACGCTCTTTATTTTCCTCTGGCTTCCCCACCACCACAAAAAGCAAAAGGTTATTTTACAGTAATGATCAACAGGCCTGCCCCACATTCAGGGCTCTGCCCCACCTGCCCTGAATGACGGGTCGCCACTGTTGATCATTACTGTAAAATAACCTTTTGCTTTATGTGAGGTTTCACCTGATAAAATACAGCTATAGGCCTCTGAAGTGCACCACAAATAGAACCCTGTTGTTATGGCACTGTATATACGGTGTGTGTGCTGTTACAGACAGAGAAAGAGCTTCTGTTGTGAAGGAGCCTCCTTCACCCTGGTTTTTCTGCATTTGATCTAAGAAATGGAAAAAAGGTGGCATATAAGTAGTATTCCTAAGCTCCTCACAAAATAGGTTTTAATGCTGTGTGTGTGTGTGTGTGTGTGTGTGTGTGTGTGTGTGTGTGTGTGTGTGTGTGTGTGTGTGTGTGTGTGTGTGTGTGTGTGTGTGTGTGTGTGTGTGTGTGTGTGTGTGTGTGTGTGGAGAGAGCCTCTGTAGGTCTGCTCTCATAGATAAGTAGGGGAGATGTTTCCTCTCATTCAGAGAGGAGGAGAGGGATTCACTCTGATTTGAATTTAGTGAATAGCCCTGATACCCAGAGGAAAAACACACTAAACAAATGTGCAAACACACATTTGAAAATACACTCATCAATGTTTATGTGCGTAAGGTGGACACCAACTGAATGCACGCCAACCCCCCCCCCCAAACACACACACACTCAGTCTTTCTTCCCAGTGCATCAGTCATACAGATGTCATATGCCCAGTGTCTGTTCCAAATAGCTAGTTCCCACAGACTGTCTAAGCCCTGCTGTCTGTCATGTGATTGGTCATGGTGGGGCTCACACACACACACACGCTGTGTACACCTCCGCAGGCCCTGTCAGAACCTTGAATACATACTTGGCATACACACACTCACACAAACACACACCAACCACAGTCAGCTATATTTAGCCTCTGGCCACACTGGGAGTTCAGCTCATCAGTTAGATGCCGTGTAACTGTGCGTGCAGTGTGTTCTTTGCTCAACAAGGCTGTGTGTCGTGGAACTGGCCTGGAGACCGTTGGCAAGAAGGTGAAAAGGAGAACGGCTCAGGGTTATCATGACTGCTGTGTGTGGGCACATACACTGAGTGTACAAAACATTAGGAACATCTTTCTAATATTGAGTTGCACCCCCAACAAGGTGTCGAAAGCGTTCCACAGGGATACTGGCCCATGTTGACTCCAATGCTTCCCACAGTTGTGTCAAGTTGGCTGGATGTCCTTTGTGTGGTGGACCATTCTTGATACACACAGGAAACTGTTAAATGTGAAAAACACAGCAGCTTCGCAGTTCTTGACACTCAAACCAGTGCGCCTGGCACCTACTACCATACCCCGTTCAAAGACACTCAAACCAGTGCGCCTGGCACCTACTACCATACCCCGTTCAAAGACACTCAAACCAGTGCGCCTGGCACCTACTACCATACCCCGTTCAAAGACACTCAAACCAGTGCGCCTGGCACCTACTACAATACCCCGTTCAAAGACACTCAAACCAGTGCGCCTGGCACCTACTACCATACCCCGTTCAAAGACACTCAAACCAGTGCGCCTGGCACCTACTACCATACCCCGCTCGAAGACACTCAAACCAGTGCGCCTGGCACCTACTACCATACCCCGTTCAAAGACACTCAAACCAGTGCGCCTGGCACCTACTACCATACCCCGTTCAAAGACGCTCACTTTTTCCCCTTGCCCATTCACCCTCTGAAAGGCACACACACACAATCCATGTCTCAATTGTCTCACTGCTTAAAAATCCTAATTTAACCTGTTTCCTTCTCTTCATCTACACTGATTGATTTAACAAGTGTTATCAACAAGGGATCATAGGTTTCACCTGGATTCACCTGGTCAGTCTGTTATGGAAAGAGCAGGTGTTCATAATGTTTTGTACACTCAGTGTATATAGAGGCTATTTTCTCAACATTCCTTTTGCTGGAGTGCACACACACAGTGGCTGATTTCCACCAGCACACACATTGGATGAACAGACCCTTGTAATTGAGTGAGTTAGTCTTGGTTGGAGTCCAACTGACTGTGGGGCTGTGTTGGTGGAGCGGGATGGACAAAAGACTGTTTGTTGTGTGTGTGTGTGTGTGTGTGTGTGTGTGTGTGTGTGTGTGTGTGTGTGTGTGTGCGTGCGTGCGTGCGTGTGTGCAGCAGTACAGACAGAAGGATTTAGGCAACAATGGCTAGATGAATGAAACAGTGTTGGACAATAACAACTTCAATGAAAGACAGACAGACAGAGGAATGACAAACAGCTTGGTAACATATTGATGGGTTGGCTCTCAGCAATCATGCCAGCAACCGAAACATTGATTAATCCAACCTTTAACTAATTTGTTGTAAATGTCACTAAACAAGCAAACCTCCATGAGTGATGAATAGCAGAACACTGTGAATATCACAACAGATGTTGTATTGATTGAGTTGTCTGTGTCTTTGTATCACCATACCTTCAGACCTTCAGTACACAGTACAGGCCATACAGGTTAATATGATAGTCAGAATACAATTCATAATTCTGCCGACTGAAGTTAAACTCTCATATGCATAGCATAGCTGGATCTCTCTCTTTTTGTTTCAATCTTTCTCTCTCTTGTCTCTTTTTCTCTCTGCCCCCTATCCCCCCCTCTCTCTGCCTCCCTCTCCCTATCTCCCCTTCTCTCTCTTTCTCCCTCTCTCCCTCCTTGTCTCAGTCGTCCTACCCCTTCCTGTCTCTCTCTGCACCTCTCTCTCCCCCTTCTCCCTCTTTCTCTCTCTCTCTCTCTCTCTCTCTCCCCTGCTCTCGCTCATAAAAAGGCCTGACCTGGTGCCCTACGCCAGCTGAGCAGTGAGAACGCTCTAACAACACATTTACTGGGTCATTGTTGTAATCTGCAACAGTCATAGAACGAGCTGAGAGCTCTGTGCTTTTCAGCCCCCGATGTTTGGCTTTATAGCAAATTACAGAGAGATAGGTCAGCATAAGTGGTTGATGTGTTGGGTGAGATGCTGAAGAAAAACAAGGTGGGGGATGGAAGAGAAGAGAGGGAGAGAGAGAAGTGCAAAAAAGATGAGCAGAACAAAAGAAGGGAGTTGAAAGTAGAGTGGGGTTGGGGAATACAAAGTTAGAAAGACTGGAAAGTAGGAGGTGGAGCTGGAGGGAGGAGGATAGAGGACAGAGCAGGGAGAGAAAGGAAGGAAGGAGGAAGGAAGGAGGAAGTGAGGAAGGAAGGAGTGAGATTGAGAGAAAAATGGGGAGAAAGAGAGAGGGGGAAAGCCTCCCCTCTCCTCCACTCTTCCCCTCCTCTCCTTTCCTCTCCTCTCTTCTCTTCTCCTCCTGTCTAGACAGAATCATGGTTGACCCACAGAAAGTAAAGAGAGAGAGAGAGGGAAGAGCAGTGGACAGGGTATTACCTTCCTCTCCTCCTGGGCAGTGGGCAGGTTGCTTGGCCCACAGAAAGTAAAGAGAGAGAGAGAGGGAAGAGCAGTGGACAGGGTATTACCATCCTCTCCTCCTGGGCAGTGGGCAGGTTGCTTGGCCCACAGGAAGGAATGGCCTCTTGCCTCCTCCTGTGTCCTGCATCCCTGTCCTCTGGGTGACCTCAAGAGAGGGTATACTAACTAGCAGGAGTTATTGGTAAATCAGCCGCTGAAAGCACCGTGGTTATGCTGCATGGACGCAGGCCAGTAATGAGAATGGGACTGGTGATAGCACCTGATGAAAAGTAGGAGAAGAGGGAGCCTGAGTTTTTCTTTCTCTCACTTTTTTCACTCTCCTTTTTTTGGGACCCTTCCTCCTTCCTGAGGAGTTTTGTTTTCTGTTTAGGTTCTGTCGATCATCAATGCCGTTACCTTAAATTCCAAAACACAGGACAGCAAGCTCTTTCTTTTGTCTCTCTCTCAGACCCCTCCCTTTCTTTTGCTCTCTCACTGTCACTCTCACTCCTCTTCTTTAGTCTGTCCCCTCTCTCTTTTTATAGTTATCACTTTTCTTTTCTGTCAGGGATGGTGAGACTGGCTGACTAACTGACTCAGGGGATGAAAAAGCAATAGCCTAGAACCTGTGTGTGTATGTATGCACCCACGAATGTGTGCGTTCGTGTGTATGTATGTGTACAGTATGTGTGTGCGTGCATGCAGGCGCACGGCTGCCTGACATGTATTGATTCTTTTCACCAGCCTGCCTAGATTTAGAAATGCCAATACTAGCAACCCCCCAACTCTCTGGTTCATGTTGAGTTCACTTGTCATTTTGTATAATTCTGATAAAATCAAGATGCTTAACAATGATGTAGTTATCCAGCCAGCCAGGCAGGCAGGCTGTCCATGATCTACCTAATATCTGATGGAATTGTTATTTTCCTTTTGGACGTTAAGCTGTATGATCAGTTACAGCCTGTGTCCTAAATTGCACCCTATTGCCTATATAGTGCACTACTTTTGACCAAATGCCTATAGGCTCTGATCAGAAGTAGTGCACTAAAGAGAATAGGGTGCCATTTGGGACGCAATGGGGGGGGGGGGGGGGGGGGGGGGGGGGAATTGTGTAGGTTGTTTGTAGGTTGTTTGCGTCTTTGTGAGGTAGAGCAACCATTTCTGAGTGCGTGGGGTGTGTCTTATCTTGTTAGTGTGTGTCTAAAGGATAATTGAGAGTCCACAGACACAGAGACACGATAGTCCGGCGCCACATTGTGACATAGTTATGCAGCTCTGAGATCACCGTCCTGCGGGGGACGCACAGCCCTAACCTCCCCAAAATCCCCAGACAACGCGGTTCTGAGACCACCATCTTGCGGGGGACACACAGCCCTAACCTCCCCAAAATCCCCAGACAACGCGACTCTGCGTATGTGTCCTGTATTCATTCATTTGAATGTGTTGATAGTAGGAGAAATAGCTGCGCTGAGAATTAGAAAAGAATGAAAGCCAACGGTCCAATATTCTAGAACACTGCTGTGTGGACGAGTACACATTTTGGACTCTGATAGACCCTCAAGTGTGCGTCTGCGTTTGAGATGACCATCGATACAGGGAGTACTGAGGGAGAGCTTAGGAGACTTTGAGCGCTAATCTGTGTGAAATCACAGGCCTCAGGGGCGTTGCGGGGCGAGGCGAGGTGTAGAGAGGTGTTGGGAGAAATGGGGTGATAGTAATGCTACTCTCTGATCAGAGGGTCCGGGGCTCACTGTGTGAAGCCGTCTGAACACCACTAATCCCCCCAGAGCCAATCAGAAGCTTGCAGGGCTGATCGTGAGGCTGTCTGGCTGGAGAATGGGGAGACTGAGGCTCCTTCACACCTCCACAGCAAACAGGGGGAGGATAGAGGGGAGAGAGGACCTGGGAAGGCAAGCGGAGGGAGGTAAAGAAGGAGGCTAGAGGGTTTCTGTGTGGAGGAAAGGCTCAGGTGTGTCTTAAGTATTTTCCCGTAAGGAATATTTATTTTCTAATATTATATTACAGCCTTTTTGAGGGTAGGCTAGGCTCAAGGGAAAAAAAATGAATATTTTATTTGACCGATTCCAGAGAGGAGACTGATTAGGTTTGGATGAATGCTTTGCTTCCTGCCTCTTCTCTTTCTCTACCTTTTTATACTCTTTTCTATTGAGGTAGTTCAGAGAGCTTTGTTAGTGTGATGAATTCACAGCCTTTTTAACCATTGAAAATGACATTTAGAGGTTTTTTCAAAGTTACAATATCGTTGGTAGCAGCACATTCACAGTTAATTGGTCATTCACCTTATCCTCTCCTCTAATTGTACTCTCTCTTTTCTCTTTCGTTCTTTGAACTTATCTTCTTCTCCAATCCCCTCCCTTTCCCTATCTCCCCTTCTCTCTCTATCTCTCCCCTCTATTTCTCCCTCCCTATCACTCTCTTCTTCCTCCTTGAGGAAACGAAGGAGGATTTGATTGTTTCTGCTGAGCTCCACCATCACTCCCTCTGAAATGTATGGATTTCCCTCTGGGGAGAAAGGTTATTTTCTCTAGGAGGCTGAGGGATACAGGTGTATCTGCTACTGTACTGTACTCTCTTAGCATGTCAGACATTTTTTTGTCATTTAGCATCGGCTTCTACCCAGACCGACTTACAGTAGCAATTAGGTTTAAGTCACCAAGAGAAACAAGAACAGCCAAAAGACAGTGTTTTCCTGTTCTATGTGGTCAATGAGTGGAAGGTAGCCTTACGGTTAAGTGTGTTCGGCCAGTAACAAAAGCTCGCTGGTTCGACTCCCTGAGCCCACTAGATGAAAAATCTGTCGATATGCCCTTGAGCAAGGAACTGCCACTAGAATAAAAGTGTGAGTTTCTGCCACTAGAAGCCATTTGTGAAGGTTTGAAGGTTCCCCTTAATTGAAAACTGAATTGACCCCAACCCTAGTGGGCTGGGATGTAAATAAGACTTTTGCAGGTATTAGCAACATAGCTAATCGGAATAAACAAATGTTTGTAATTAAAGTAGGCGTGTGTATTATTCTTTTTATTTACTGCATTTAACACATTAGAAGGACTATTAGCAAAAATACTCATTTGTTATACAAATGCTCTTATTAACTGTAATGGCATCTAATGGTTTACACACACGCGCACGCACACACACACACACACACACACACACACAGACACACACACACACACACACACACACATGCTGCTTACTGCTGATGAGAATGAGTCCAGCGGCACTGCCAGTTCTTTGTATGGGAGAAGAGTGTAAACAATGAGTGAACTCTCATTAAGACACTTAGTGTAATTATACCATCTATATTGACCCTAATATCCAACAGGGGACCCATTGCATTGCTGTGGTACTTAAAGTGCTTTCTCTAAATGAGCGTGTGTGTGTGTGTGTGTGTGTGTGTGTGTGTGTGTGTGTGTGCGTGTGTGTGTGTGTGTGTGTGTGTGTGTGTGTGTGTGTGTGTAAAGGAGACAACTTTATTGCCTGTTAGTTTGTAATGTAATGTCTCTCTCCTCCCTCTCCACCCCTGGCCTCTGCTACACTGCTAAACATCCTAATAAACCAACCAAGCTCACCCGCACAGATATCAATGTTTATTAGCTATTGTCCTGAGAGGAACAAGGTTGTAATGTGATACTTGAGGTTCCAGAATGACCTCCAATGAGGTGGGAAATTTTAAGTGCTCAGTTATACATTTTACAATCACAGTGATTCCCTGTCTGTCTCCACTGTTCTGTTCTGTTTTATCATATATCATTCTCTCTCTCTGTCTCTCTTTCTGTCTCTCACTCTTTCTCTTTTTCTCTCTGTCTCTTTCTCTCTGTTTATTGTGTGAAGTCATCCATTGTGAAGCCACAGTACACTACACAGTCTCAGTTCATCTAAGGATAGTAAAGAATGTTGATACCGTGAGATTCATTTCTATAGACATTGATCCATGCTTTGGATCGTTGGGTTGAACTGAGACGTTGTCGCTAAAGCAAGAAAACTTAGAGAATGCAAGAATGCAAATGCAAATAGAATGCAACTACTCAATCAATGTGTCAGTGTCAGACAATGCATTCTCCATTGTCTTCTCACAGATAGCCCTCTCACATGGAATTAAATAAGTACAATTGCTTGTACAGTATTATCTTTAGGCTATGTTTAGCAAACAGTTATGAAACAACTTCCAAACATCACACTATGGGTGCATCCCAAATGGCATCCTATTCCCTATTTAGTGCACTACTTTTGACCAGTGACCATAAGGCTCTGGGCCCTGGTGAAAATAGAACACTAGATAGCGAATAGGTTCCATTTCGGGATGTAGCCTATATTTTTAACAGTTACAGCATACAGAGCTCTTGAACGCTGATCAGAAAATCATTTGACTTGTATTTTAATGTGTTTAATGTGTTTTCTTGAGAAGTTTGTTGGAAATAAGAATATTTGTGCGGGAATGGTTTGTTGTAACCGAATAGATCATAAAGTAGGGGGCAGTTTGGTTTATTTAACGTGTGTGGGGTTTTTGTTGAGTGAGCAGGAGGAGAAAACAGAATGCCCCCAACAGTGTCAAAGAGTCACAGAGAACTGGAGAATATCAGCCTTCAAAACGCTTCCTTTTTTCCCTTATAGATGACGGATACTATTTAGACCACCATCACGGCCACACCGTGCAAACTAAGACACAAACTGTGGAAAACATGTACTAACAGAGAGAATGAAAACATGTTGCCTGAACTGTGCAAAAAATAAAGAACGAGAGAAGGTGTCAAAATAAGTGCCGAAAAGAGAAGGGGAAAATAAATGGATCTTTCAGCACTTTTGGGGTTTGTGTGGTTTTGTTTCTCTGTTGGTGTGTTCTGTTTGCTCTTTCCACACTTCTCTCCTTCTCTCCTTGTATCCGTCTCTCCTTCCACACCTCCATCTCTCAGTCGTTCCACCTCTACACCCCTCCATTTCTCCCACCCTTCTCCCCTCCTCTCCCTCCATTCCAGCCACCTCTTCACAACTTTATCCACCTGGAGTCCAATACATTTTCTCTGTTCTTTGTCAGGGAGCTCAGAATAATAGGATATCGTATGAAACATACTCCTGTATTTGTTTCCTTAAGTGTATTGGAGATGAAAATATCATTGTATCATTGACATGAAACACAACCGTACTTTATCTCCAATCTATTGAAAAATAATATTATCTTTGACTATTGGTCAAGTTTTGAAGTCATGAATAGGTGTGAAAATGTAACACATTTTCACGTATCAGGTAAGACCCAGATGCAGACAACAGTTTATTAATCGAACAGGGGCAGGTAAAAGGCAAGTCAAGGGCAGGGCAGTAGTCAGTAATCCAGATAGGTGGGGCAAAGGTACAGGACGGCAGTCAGGGTCAGGGCAGGCAGAATGGTCAACACCGGGAAAACTAGGAAACAGGAACAATCGAGAGACAGGAGCAGAGGGAAAACCGCTGGTAGGCTTGACGAAACAAAACAAACTGGCAACAGACAAACAGAGGTATAAATACATAGTGGTTAATGGAGAAAATGGGCGACACCTGGAGTGGGGTGGAGACAATCACAAAGACAGGTGAAACAGATTAGAGTGTGACACACATTTAATATTGAGTGTTGGCAAATGCTGTTGGTCAAGACTTGAGAGACAAGTTTAAAAATGTACTTCCTCTCCAATGAGCTTCTGAACAAACATGGACATAATGGTCATGTTCATCCTAATAAACACCTTTTCAAATACAGTATATACATTATTTTCATTATTTTCTCAATTAAATAAAAATTAAGGAAAATTAAAGTGACAAAAAGGTATTTATCAGACAACGTGATAACTGAATCCTTAAAGCTCAGGCACAAAAACAGAAAAAACTCACTATCTTTAGCATAGAACAAATTCATCTTGATCTTTATTTTCTGCCTATCACATTACTTCCTAACCAGAGAATCCTGAACGTGTGCGTTAGCATGATCTCTAATTCCAGTGGAAAATGAGCTACCCGCCATATTCCTCTTTAGTCATGCGGCTTCAATTAAATAAGCAGAATGCAACTAAATATACCTATCTGAACGCTGAGCAACCCAAGCAGGATTTACTGCCAGCGCTATAAACAGATCCTCCATCCTCCCCATTAATATGCTATCAAAAGTTTTTTCATTAAAAATAAATTAGAAATACTGTATAATATACCTGAAGTTGCAGAACGAACATGCAGTGGTAATGCTATCCTCCCTCTCTCTATCTCAAGCGCATGCGCACTTTATGCAATGATTGAAAGTCTCTTTCCAGAGCTCAAACTAGATAGCAACAATGGCTACTACCTGCTACCTGTCCTGCATGTCCCGAATGTGTAGCCTAAACGTCAAGCTTTGCTGCTTTGTCTGGCCTTATTAAATGATGTTCTGTAGGACCTTTTTATGGTCTTGGCCCGCTGGGTTTTTGGCAGCGAGCTCAGGGAGCTACAAGAGCTGCAGGAGCACTGATGCCAGAAAGTGTCTTATCTTGATAGACAGGTTCATTTTCACCTTCTAATTACAGATGGATCTAATCCAGGTGGATTCATTACATGGAAGGGCCTGGCTTATGGGGTAGATGGGGGTGGGGTGAGGGAGGGGTGGGTGGGTGGGAGTGCATGTGGGTTATTTTTACAGTGAGGTGAGCCAGGTGTGGGTGACAGATGGTTGGTGCAGGTAGGTTACTGTTACAGTGGGGGGTGCAGGTGGTGTAACAGGGAGAGGGGGGCTGAAGGGTTCCTAATGTGGTAGTGGAGAGAGGGGTGTGTGTGTGGAGTGGGAGGGGATGCAGGCACAGGTGGGTTACTGTTACAGTGGGGCGAGCCGTAGGGGGGCAGTTGGTGTATCCTGTACGTGGAGGGGGGGGGGGATTTTTCAGCTCTCCGCTCTCTCCAGTCTCTCGGCTCTGCTACATTATTCATCAGCATCAAGGGGATAAGTCTCTCCTCCTCTGTAAAAGAGAAGAGCACAGCTGAGCCTCCCTGAAACTCTCTGTAAAACATGTTCATCCCATCCACGCAACATAATCACAAGTTATGACAAGAACTCATCAAGTCTTCTTCCGTGTTTGCTGTTGAAGCCTTCAGCGTTTGGCTACTTTGCCAAGTACTTTCAGTAAGACAATAGCTATTATGTTGTTATTGATACGCACCCAATATCAG
Source organism: Oncorhynchus clarkii lewisi (assembly GCF_045791955.1). Taxonomy (NCBI): domain Eukaryota; kingdom Metazoa; phylum Chordata; class Actinopteri; order Salmoniformes; family Salmonidae; genus Oncorhynchus; species Oncorhynchus clarkii. The sequence goes on from NC_092164.1 coordinate 48,094,927, forward strand.
TGGCAGGCTGTTGACTTTGACTGTTTCTAAACATACAACAGAACATGTAATCAGTGCTGAAGTCCCCATGGGGTTGTGGAAGGGTTGGGGGTCACTTCAGTTTTCATTTTAGTCAAGCCAGCTGGTGAAATAAAGTTCACCCATTTGTCACTTAGGATTTTTCAATTTATGAATTAAGTAAATTCAATTCACTTCACGTCCTCAATTGAAAAATGAATTTAAAAATGAATTGACCCCAAACCTAGTTGTAATTGAGTTTATATTGTAGTTGAAATTACATGTAAAATAGAAATACTGCATTTTTTATGGTGCTTTAATATGATAATCAGGCACATTTTAAGTCAGGAAATTTTAAGTCACCAAGTTGAAGGAATGCCTAATGAGCTAATTATTATTTTGGAGGGGCTGCGGATCTGACTTCTCTGGACCCCTCTTCCCGACAGCTAGGTCCAAAGCTTCTACGTATGTGTGGGATTCTCTACTTCATGCACAGTCTCTGCTCTACACGTTCGACTGCCCAGAAAACAGGCTACTCTGGCGAATGGCATTTGTTTAATAAAGTTAGGTCAAAGCTGAATCATTGTCTGCAAGAGCACATAATGATAGTATTCTACATAACAGAACTGAATATAGTAGCATAGTATAACGTTATGATTCTACCACAACGGATCACCCACCCAGTAGGGTAGTACTGTATAATGGGCTCATTAACAATCTACACCTCCTCTCTCAACATTCAAGGAAGTACAGCTCAGAAGTTGCCTATAGCAGGATAATGAATTAGACCCTTAGCAACTCCGGTACAACAAGGAAATCATTATATTTTTATAAAGGTGTTATCTGCAATAGTTACTGCTGTTCAATGGCTATTTCTATTAATGATTTATATTCACGGAAATAGGAATTACGGATTGTAGCTATAAAAACAGAGAGAGACGTAGGGAGCAGGGACATTAGTTATGTTGGGTCTCTGAAGGGGTTGGTGTGTGTGTGTGTGTGTCACAGGTTGTTAGTGGCACCGTAAAAGGGGAGGACGGACTCGTGGTAATGGCTGGAGAGGAATGTGTGGAATGGTATTAAACATATGGTTTGGTTTCTATGTCTTCATTGCCATTCCATTCGCTCCGTTCCAGCCATTATTGTGAGCCGTCCTCCCCTCAGCAGCCTCCGCTGTGTGTGTGTGTGTGTGTGTGTGTGTGTGTGTGTGTGTGTGTGTGTGTGTGTGTGTGTTGGGCATATTTCATGTGGGGTCATTAAGCATATTAGATGAGAGGAAATGAGAAGACAGGAAACACTGTGAGGAAGGGTGCATGGACACAATATAAAGAGATGATCAGAGAGATAGCAGGATTAAGTGTGTGTGTGTGTGTGTGTGTGTGACACATGCATGGTTAGAGAGATGGTTAATGGGATATTTAGATAGTCGTTGTGAGGTTCAGACTCTTGCTCACGATTTCGTGACAGAGAGAAGAGAGAGAGAATTTGAGACAAAAAGAGAGAAAGGAAAACTTCTTAGTGCACCCCCTTCCCCAAACAACCACAAAGGACCAATATTTCTTATGCTTCCTAAAGATTTTCTCTGAACTGTAGGACGAGTTAGTTCAAGGCACATTGGTCATTTTGAAAAACATTAATTCCACAAATTTCATAGTTGAGTGTTTCCTCTTCTTTTGATCACAAACAACATAATGTGTCAAACGCTCAAACTACAGTATTATCCATGTTTTATAAATTACAAACTTATTTTATACAATGATAGGATTTAGATAAATGTAAATGTCCCTGCCTGTAACAGTGCACATAATGCATACATTAAGTAGCCTAGAAACAAATCGAGCCATAAAGATTCAGGTTCAACTTTCCTAATTCTACTATGGATTTCAAATGGTAGTTCAATCATTTTTATTGCTGCCCCTGCACTAATGCACATGTGAGATAAACAACTGACACGTTACTTTATCAGTTCTGTTACCCACATGCCTGTTGTTTTCATGTCAACGTAACATTTTTTCAAGTAACTATTTGTCATAAAATAATAATAAAATCAAAAAGCAGAAGCGAAGTCGGCTTTTTGCTTTTGCCGTTAAAAGTGTTTGTTTTCCATGTTATTTGACCAAGAGAAATATTTCATTTGATGTGGATGTTTTGTGTCTTTGCCCATATCTTTGCGCCTTTTGATGTAAATGTTTGATGACAGGGTTTTGTTCTTTCTGGATTATATTAGAATGATAATCGCACAGAAAGGGACAGGGCAACAACTCTTACAATTACAACTACTGAATCCTGCTAGAAACTGTTCTTAATTATACAACTACCTTTTTTGCCAAAGTGGAGATACTTAAAATATGTTTTTTTTCCCATGCTACAGACGGGTAAGGGTGGTATACAGAAGACAGCCCTATTTGGTAAAAGACCAAGTCCATATTATGGCAAGAACAGCTCAAATAAGCAAAGAGAAAAGACAGTCCATCATTACTTTAAGACATGAAGGCCAGTAAATGTGGTACATTTCAAGAACTTTGAAAGTTTCTTCAAGTGCAGTCGCAAACCCATCAAGCACTATAATGAAACTGGCTCTCATGAGGATCGCCACAGGAAAGGAAGACCCAGAGTTACCTCTGCTGCAGAAGATAAGTTCATTTGAGTTACCAGCCTCAGAAATTGCAGCCCAAATAAATGCTTCACAGAGTTCAAGTAACAGACACATCTCAACATCAACTGTTCAGATGAGAATGTGTGAATCAAGACACAAGCAATGGACATTAGACCGGTGGAAATCTGTCCTTTGGTCTGATGAGTCCAAATTTGAGATTTTTGGTTCCAACCGCCATGTCTTTGTGATATGCAGAGTAGGTGAACGGATGATCTCTGCATGTGTGGTTCCCTGTGAAGCATGGAGGAGGTGTGATGTTGTGAGGGTGCTTTGCTGGTGACACTGTCAGTGATTTATTTAGAATTCAAGGCGCATTTAACCAGCATGGCTACCACAGCATTCTGCAGTGATATGCCATCCCATCTGGTTTGTTCTTAGTGGGATTATAATTAGTTTTTCAACAGGACAATGACCCAACACACCCCCAGCCTGTGTAAGGGCTTCAGATGACTTGGCCTCCACAATCACCTGACCTCACATTGAGATGGTTTGGGATGAGTTGGACTGCAGCACTCTCAGCACCCATACTTCCTGCGGCTATGCCTAGGCTACATAGCTTTGCACTATATGGAATTTCTATAATCACATACTTATTCACCAGGTATCCCCCTTTCCCTTTCCTTTCCTTTCATGGTTCATGCCCTTTCTGAAGTAGGCTAGGACCAAACAAGTGCATGAGACTTGACTTGAGTTACAATGTAAGATGTGTTTGAATAACTATTCGATTTCAGTGTATTACAAACATTGTTACAATGTTGCAATTACCCATAGTTGATTGCAGTAGAATTAAACACAATTTGTGTTTAAAAAAATAATTTTCTTTATCAGACTGCTTAGTTTCGTTTTTATTGAAACATAAAATGTATTGTCTTTGAAACATTTGTAGACTATAATTTTGCCCTGAGACACTATAATAGCCTAGGTGGTAGGCTAGATCGTGAACAAATCGGAGTTACTTGGACGCCTCATTTGTGATTCATAAATCAAATGAAACTTTTCATGAATTTAGAAATGTGTTTTTATCGCCAGAAAATATAGTGTATAGCGTTCTTTCGAGGGAAAAGAACGTTATGCGCTGTGAGCTCGAGCTGCCTGCCTTTCATCTTTCTGCCTGGCTCGCGCTTCTGCGCTGCTGCTGGTTGTGAGGCTCGCGCTGCACGGTGTGTGAGAATCCTGGGACTTGGTGATGTCAAACTGGTTGGGTCATTTGAAGGTTAGCTGCCTCGGATGGGTTCATAGAAAGTTCACTCGCATATATTAGGCAATTCAATCTTTCATTCTCTGTGTCCAAACTAGTAGGAAATGAGCTGCATGGAGGCAGGATAACCCATTCGTTATCCGAACGGGGAGACGTGGTTTTAAAACGCGATCTCTGATATTTATAAGAAAAATATTTTCAATACGGCGGGCTCGAGCGAGGACCGTGTTGTTAATGGCACGGGACGGGACGGTGCAAAACATTTATACGATAAACACGTTGGGACGTTACGGAGCTGACTGACACCTTTTCATTGCAACAACCGGACTCCGGAGAAAAATGGCATATCATAATTTGGGTCAATTACAAGCTTTTAGCGGTGTTGTCTGTCATAGTTCTGGATTGCTTTAGTCTAGGAAGAAGACCAAGATTTTACGTGCCAAAAAAGGGTCAGAATTTGATGGAGTTGTGTGCACTTATGTTTGCGATTCTTACCCACATCTCAAGGACCCTTTAAAGGCACACAATAACAGGGTGGCTGTTGCGACTAAGGGACATCATGTTTGACTGTATGGATGTGCTAGCGGTGAGCCCGGGACAAATGTTGGATTTCTACACTTCGCGTCCCTCTTCGTGCATGCTGCAAGAAAAGGCACTGAAAGCGTGCTTCAGCGGGCTCGCTCAGAGAGACTGGCAACACCGCCGGAGCGCACAGTGTAGGTTCACTTTGGTTCCATTCCCTTTCATTTCATGTGTCTACAGCCTAATAGCCTAATAACTGTAGCCTATCATAACAATGACATAATCAAATTATAATAGCCATGATGTGCCTGGCTTGTCCACTTGATCCCGCCATCTCTCTGATCATCTCTTTATATTGTGTCCATGCACCCTTCCTCACAGTGTTTCCTGTCTTCTCATTTCCTCTTGTCTAATATGCTTAATGACCAGACATGAAATATGCCCAACACACACACACACACACACACACACACACACACACACACACACACACACACACACACACACTTCACTTCACTTGTGACCCCCACACCCCCACCATTGCCTCCTAAATCACCCTAATGTGCCATAAAGAGTGTTGTAGGGTGTACCTGTCTCTGAGTGTTAAGTGACTAGTTAGAAAACTTCTTCAAGAATTAAACAACAGAAGAGAATAGATACTTTATTGGCCATCATTTTTTTTTACAGAAATGTTCTCAAATGACTTGTAGAGCAGCTATTGAGTTCATTTGTAACAACTTACTTTTTTTTGTCCTGTCACTGAGACATGGCCCTGTGCTTGAAGTGTTCCTCCTAGTCCTAGCCTTGTCATATTTCATCTGTACACACTTGGTTAATACATTCTGGATGTGGAAACAGCTCCCTACAGCAGGCTGATGTATGTTCAGGTGCGATGTCTCAAATTCCACCCTACTCCCTGCATTGTGTAATTATTTTGACCAGAGCCCTATGGGGAATAGGGTGCCATTTGGGACGCAGACTGTATGTGATCCCCAGGTCCCTACATGGGGTTGAGGAATGTACAGAGTAAACATGGGCCTTGACACCTCCCTCCCTCTGCCTTCACACCTCCCTCCCTTTGCCCTGACACCTCCCTCCCTCAGCCTTGACACCTCCCTCTCTCTGCCCTGACACCTACCTCCCTCTGCCTTGACACCTCCCTCCCTCTGCCTTGACACCTCCCTCCCTCTGCCCTGACACCTCCCTCCCTCAGCCTTGACACCTCCCTCCCTCTGCCTTGACACCTCCCTCCCTCTGCCTTGACACTTCCCTCCCTCTGCCTTGACACTTCCCTCCCTCTGCCTTGACACCTCCCTCCCTCTGCCTTGACACTTCCCTCCCTCTGCCTTGACACCTCCCTCCCTCTGCCTTGACACTTCCCTCCCTCTGCCTTGACACTTCCCTCCCTCTGCCTTGACAACTCCCTCCCTCTGCCTTGACACCTCCCTCCCTCTGCCTTGACACCTCCCTCCCTCTGCCTTGACACCTCCCTCCCTCTTCCTTGACGCCTCCCTCCCTCTGCCTTGACACCTCCCTCCCTCTGCCTTGACACCTCCCTCCCTCTGCCTTGACACCTCTCTCCCTCTGCCTTGACACTTCCCTCCCTCTGCCTTGACACCTCCCTCCCACTGCCTTGACACCTCCCTCCCTCTGCCTTGACACTTCCCTCCATCTGCCTTGACACCTCCCTCCCTCTGCCTTGACACCTCCCTCCCTCTGCCTTGACACCTCCCTCCCTCTGCCTTGACACTTCCCTCCCTCTGCCTTGACACCTCCCTCCCTCTGCCTTGACACCTCCCTCCCTCTGCCTTGACACCTCCCTCCCTCTGCCTTGACACCTCCCTCCCTCTGCCTTGACACCTCCCTCCCTCTTCCTTGACGCCTCCCTCCCTCTGCCTTGACACCTCCCTCCCTCTGCCTTGACACCTCCCTCCCTCTGCCTTGACACCTCCCTCCCTCTGCCTTGACACCTCCCTCCCTCTGCCTTGACACCTCCCTCCCTCTTCCTTGACACCTCCCTCCCTCTGCCTTGACACCTCCCCCCCTCTGCCTTGACACCTACATCCCAGCACAAGAGAGATGACAGGGGGCAAATATTGCAGCTGTGATGGCACACTGTGGTATTTCATCTTAATAGATATGGGAGTTTATCAAGATTGGATTTGTTGGGCAGTGTTTTTACAGCTAATGCTGGTTTGCCTGAGGCTGATGCCGTGCAGGTGTTTGTACACATGCATATACACACACTCTCATTCAAATAAACGCATACAAGAACACACGCATACATGTAATAGTGCCAGACATGCACACAAACATGTACAGTTGGCATTGCTGTTCTGATTTTAGTTGTCCTTGATGTCCTTTGTGTTTTTCTTGTTTTTTCTTTTTTCCCCTTGGTTGTTGGTGCATTGGGGGGTTCTTGGGGGTGGGGAATGGAATTAATTGTATTTTTTATAGATGTTTTTTCTTCTGGGAGGGACTGTGGGAGGAGGGGTCTCGAATGGTTGAGGGACTGCTATTGGGGAACTGTGCGGATATCTTGGATCATTGACCCTGGATGTTTCTGTGTGTCGCTCTGAATGGGAATCTGTTGGATGACTGGTGTGGTGTAGTTGTTGAGCTGCTTCACTGCAAGCATATTGTATGTTTCGGATATTCACAATTCGATTCAAAGGGCTTTATTGGCATGGGAAACATATGTTAACATTGCCAAAGCAAGTGAAATAGATAATAAACCAAAGTAAAATAAACAATCAAAAATGAACTCTCTCTGTTTCTCTCTCTCTCTCTCTTTGACACTGAATTAGTTAAATGTCCTTTTCAAAAAGGTTAGCCGGCTACATTTGGAAAATGTCAACCTGTGCATTCTGAACGGCCTGTTCCAAGGCTATAGACAGACCTGTTTTATACAGTCTATGAGAGACCCTTTTTTTCAGACAAGAATGATGGCACACAGCACACACTCTCTTTATACACTTCCTATACAGAACATTGCTAAAAAAGCATTTTTTTTACACACTGACTCACAGAAGTAGGCTAGCCTGTCTATCCTATCACACGTTCAAGTCGGTGGTTTGCAGCTAGATAATAACCTTAGGTTATGAAATACTTAGCTTATCTGTGTGTGTTTGCCTGAGCCCCCTTCAAAAAGCACGATCTCCGGCAAGTCAAGTGTTTGTTAATGCTCTCTCCCTGGCCCGGCCCCTACACTTGATTTATTTTGATAGTTTAACGACCAGAGAGCAGATAATGTTAAGCTGCCATGCTGTCTGTCACTTCACAACACTTCCCAGGACGTGTTTGCTAGAGGCACAAATCACAGCGAAGTGGCCCTTATCAGTAGCAGCAAAAGTGGAAAGGGTGGCTACTTCTTCTCACCCCATTTCACTGCGCTCCTACAGGAGGCTACTCTCTCCATTGTTTTAACTAAGCAATTCATCTCAAGAATATGAATAGCCTCTCTTTATTTGTTTAATTAGATTTGTTTTGTATTTTGTCTTTTTATGCCATATCAAATATTGCTAATTTGTTTATCTGGCAAAGCAGATTTAATCCCACATAAAATATATTCCTATTTATAAAACAATAATCACTGTAATAATACATCATGAATGAAATTATAATAAATCAATACATCATATTTCAAATAATAACCATCATTTACAATTTTTCTTCATTTTAAATGGTTTGTAGATGCAAATTTCAGTTCTACATTTGCACCATCTAATTTGTCTGCAGTGAAAACCGTAGGTATGGCTTTGCTTTCATGACATTGTTGTTAAATCCTCATATTTCAGTTTCAACCTCATTTTGATCATCTCAATTGATGGTTTAGCTGAACTGTTATATGTGCAGACTGCTTATATCGTATGAAAGGTTTGTGTGTGTGTGTTTGCCTTTGTGTGTGTGTGTTTGCCTTTGTGTGTGTGTGTTTGTCTGAACACCTTACAAGAGAGAGAACAGAGAATGCAATAACTGTATTCCATGGATTTATAATATTCTCCAGGTGTGGTAGCTAGGGCAGTGTACCATTTGTCATTGATAAGACTTATCTGTGGTGTGATCACTAATAGAAAAGGTCATAAGTGAGTGTGTGCGTACGCGTGTGTGTGTGCTACGTAATTAAATCAGCTTGAACATTAAAGTATAAGTAACTCATCGTGTTCATTAATCACCACACACAAGGTGCATTTGATTAGCATTTCAATGCAATTAGAAAGCCATTTGCCATTCATGCACAGAGGGTGTGTGTGTGTGTGTGTGTTGCAAATTACCCTGATAACAGACTGGCTTGAATTCATCACCAAGGCAATGGAGCGAAACAAGATAGAACCGATTGTGCTTTTCTTTTATCTCCCCCACTATGTCATATGCATAGACTACATTCACATTAGCCTTGTGGCATTGGACTCGTCTTGCAACACTTTGCCCTCTCTCATCTTTAAATAAGGACCAGTTCAAATTGGACTTTGATTTGAAGAGCTTCCCAAAGAGGTCCTTGAAACTTAGTTTTTTATTAATTAAATGTATTCAGTACAATGGAACCCACAAGGATTTAAATGAAATCTATTCACTATGAGCTGCGCTTCATACACGCACACTTGTGCAGGCATGCACAAGCACATACATACACACACACACACACACACACACACACGCACGCACGCACACACACGTGCACACACACGCACACTTGTGCAGGCATGCACGAGCACATACACACACACACATACACACACACTTGTGCAGACATGCGCAAGCACGTGCGCACACACAAGCCTTCTTATTTTAGAATGAGCGGGAATACTAATTGTTGTGTGAAGGATACAATGAGAAGGGGTTGGTGTGCATGTGCATTTGTGTGTGTGTGTTAACGTAGAGGGATCAGTGGCATTGTGTTGAACATGAGATGATGAATACAGAAGTGATATTATGATGTGCAATGCATGCTCTAAAAACATAGACACACATAGAAATCTTTGCAAAATGTATAGCTTAGTTTTATATTAAGGACATTGTTATTTTTATTTGTTGGTTTTACATCATATAATAGACATCCAGGACAGTAATGTACAGCTAGCTATTCGTTACCATAGGTACTACTGTATTATGTATAGGCCTATAGATTTCAAGGTTATTGCAAAATGCCATTACATTTTTCGATAAACTGAAAATAACAATATGAGTACAATCTTTGAGAAACTTGAGAATAGTGCAAGTATTCAGTCCTTTGAAAGGAATAGTAGCCATAGAATTCTAACAGGTCACGACAGTACAGTATGACTGTTTTCTTCTTCTGTCATCGATATTGATGTGGCTTTGGAAGCTGTGATCCCAAGGCCTTTCGGGACTTGAATGCCGAGGAAACATTCAAACCATTCACACGTTCACTTAAAGTGTCTAAGGGCTAGCCATTGTCAAGTAAGTAAAGCACAATATTCATGGTACAAAAACCTGTTCAGATATCGCTACGGAGGTTAGTTGTTCTCCCATCCTACTGTCCTCTTATTCTTCTAGTGAAGTAGGTTATACAATGAATTGCTGATTTGTATTGCATGGACTGTATATGACTCGGGCAGGCATAATAGTTCCTAAAGATTGTGTGTGTGTGTGTGTGTCTTTGTGTTTGTGGGTGTGTTTGCGTGTTTGTGTGTGTATGTGTGTACGCACTCACGTGTTCGTGTGTGTGCCTGCCTGCCTACTTAAGTGCGTATATTGTGTGTGTGTACACGTGTGTGCTTCCATACACATGTATCAACAGTCACATGTTTTCTCTACAGTTTCATCCGTGTAGCTGAACAACAACATATACACATCTGTCCAATGCCATGTTCCCTTTGTTGTAAACAGTGAGCAGACAGTCAGACCATGCTTCACATAACATTGTGATATAATATACAACTACAGCCTGTCATATGTATTCATTAGGCCCTGTCCCTGTTTTTCTCTTAATGTGATTCAGATAGGGACATGAAAGACCATGGTACAGCGTTCACACCAAGCTGATTCAACGGGCATGTGAAACGAGGTTGGACGGGGATGGAGGGATGGGGGGATAAAATGGAGGGCATTTGTTGGAAGCTGTTGGATGCTGGGTTGTGTTGAATGGAGATGAGTAGGGAGTTTTACTGGACCCCCGATTTGAGACAGGAGGGACCACACTCAGCACCACATTCAGCACGCCAGCGACTGGAACACCACACCACTGCCTGCTGGTTCCAGATCTGTCAGGCCATTCTCAATGTTTGGCACTGACAATGACCATAGGAATTGGCTACACAGCACAAACAGATCTGCGGCCATGCTATGCCACCCAAGGGGCCAGGGTTACGGTTTGGAAGCACGGTTTCGACTGATCCTACGGTACTGCAGTTTAACTGACATCCGGCCCAGAAAGACAATTTTCATAGACATCCCCATAGAGAAGTCAAATTTGAACATTTCTAATAAGTCACTTTAGTCGTCACCTTTGTGCACAAAACATCCATCTAATTATTCATATAATTGTCGCTGAGGACGGTTTTTTAAAATGGGATATTGGCATTTTATATTCATCCAATCTCTGCCATGATGACATGATGACATTGTCGCTGCTCCCTGTGTGCACTCAGTGTAGTGCATGTGAAGCTGGGCCATGTAAACATTATGGAACCCAGATATACCGTAGACGGTCCATGAATCGTAGATTACTTTGAAAAATGGTCGGACATCTTGGATGCAGTTCACTAACTCTCCCGAGGAAGAAACTCCCATTATTCTTGAAGAGGGCTGAGAGAAGGCTGAGAGGAGGCTGAGAGAAGGCTGGGAGGCTGAGAGAAGGCTGGGAGGCTGAGAGGAGGCTGAGAGAAGGCTGGGAGGCTGAGAGAAGGCTGGGAGGCTGAGAGAAGACTGGGAGGCTGAGAGAAGACTGGGAGGCTGAGAGGATGCTGAGAGAAGGCTGGGAGGCTGAGAGAAGACTGGGAGGCTGAGAGAAGACTGGGAGGCTGAGAGGATGCTGAGAGAAGGCTGGGAGACTGAGAGAAGGCTGGGAGGCTGAGAGAAGGCTGGGAGGCTGCTTTTATTTTATTTCACTCTGACATGATGTATGGTGACTCACTTTTATATGGCTGCTAAAAATGAAACAATTAGCAATAAATTAATTTTGACATTTGTGACCGACCGGCTCAATTTCGTTTTATTCAGCAAAATTTGAAGTTGTGTTTTTTCTTACATTGGATCAAAGTAGAGACTCAGAGCTACAAAATGGTAAATCATACACTACTGTTGAGTAACAATGGGAAAGTAATTCTGCTTTGAAAGTTGATCCACTTGTAACCTCACTTTTGAGAAAATGGCCTTTGAAATATTTGGGACCTACAAGAGAGCTTTTCATTCACACCCATTTTAACCCCACCCATCTCTTTAAGGATTCACATGTGAGGCCATGTACTAAACAACCAAAGATTTCAAGACTAAAGGCTGGTTTATACTACGTACATTTAATCTGGAGTGCCAGAGTGTGCTCGGGCATTCATAAATTCAGATCGTTGTCAGATAGTCCGTTCGTAAATTCAGAGCATTTCGCTCTCTGAGCATTCAGAGTGCACACTGGACTATTTCGCCGAAAAGTAGGGTTGATCCGAGCGTTCTGACCTAACAACAGCAGTCAAGCACCCAAACTAACTGGCTAACGTTGGCTAGCTGGCTAGCTACTTCCAGACACAAATGAGAGAACAGCTCACTCTGACCATTTTACTCGCCCTAGCAGAGCTGGTAAGGCTGTTATGTTATCCAGAGCGTTGGTGACTGCAACTGTGCTGCTGGCAAACATTTTATTACACATTTTTGACAACGTTTACTGACACAGGCCTTATTCAACTGGTGTTGAGTGGTCGTAAATTCATCAGTTCCTAAGCCAGGCCTTTTATCCTTTGCTCCAACAAGAAAGCCCACCACCTGGATTCAGTCCTATGTAGCAACATTTGAAATGTTTTTTTTACATTGGATAAAGGTAGACTGAGGGCTAGAAAATAGCAAACAACCAAATATTTCAAGACTAAAAGTGGTAAATAAGGGAAAACTCCAGGTAAAAATATACGTTATCTATTCCTTGGCCTTTTTCCTAATCTGACTTCGGTGCAGGTCATGTTGTTCTTCACATTACCGTCTGTCGTAAACACACACTATATCAAATTAAGTTTATTTGTCCAATGCGCAGGATACAGAAGGTGTAAATGGTACAGTGAGGTGGTTACTTGCCTAGTAGCAATATCAAAAACAGAACGTGTCCAGATACAAATATTTTATAAATATTTTATAATTATTAGATGACGCTTATCCAGACACACTTGTCTAAATGGATGGGCCATGTGAAAGAAATGCTATAACCACCCCCCAGCAACATCTAGCGAAGTGGATGGGCCACTATTGTCTAGACATGTGCACATGTTCATGAAATTATCTCATCAAAAAAAGAAACGGGCCTTTTTCAGGACTCTGTCTTTCTAAGATAATTCGTAAAAATCCAAATAACTTCACAGATCTTCGTTGTAAAGGGTTTAAACACTGTTTCCCATGCTTGTTCAATGAATCATAAACAATTAATGAACATGCACCTGTGGAACGGTCGTTAAGACACTAACAGCTTACAGACGGTTGGCAATTAAGGCCACAGTTATGAAAACTTAGGACACTAAAGAGGCCTTTCTACTGACTCTGAAAAACACCAAAAGAAAGATGCCAAGGGTCTCTGCTCATCTGCGTGAACGTGCCTTCGGCATGCTGCAAGGAGGCATGAGCACTGCAGATGTGGCCAGGGCATAAATTGCCATGTCCGTACTGTGAGACGCCTAAGACAGCTCTACAGGGAGACAGGATGGACAGCTGATCGTCCTTGCAGTGGCAGACCACGTGTAACAACACCTGCACAGGATCGGTACATCCGAACATCACACCTGCGGGACAGGTACAGGATGGCAACAACAACTGCCCAAGTTACATCAGGAATGCACAATTCCTCCATCAGTGCTCAGACTGTCCGCAATAGGCTGAGAGAGGCTGGACTGAGGGCTTGTAGGCCTGTTGTAAGGCGGTCTTCACCAGACACCACTGGCAACAACGTCGCCTATGGGCACAAACCCACCATCGCTGGACCAGACAGGACTGGCAAAAAGTGCTCTTCACTGACGAGTCACGGTTTTGTCTCACCAGGGGTGATGATCGGATTCGTGTTTATCGTCAAAGGAATGAGCTTTACACCGAGGCCTGTACTCTGGAGTGGGATCGATTTGGAGGTGGAGGGTCTGTCTGGGGTGGTGTGTCACAGCATCATCGGACTGAGCCTGTTGTCATTGCAGGAAATCTCAACGCTGTGTGTTACAGGGAAGACACCCTCCACCCTCATGTGGTACCCTTCCTGCAGGCTCATCCTGACATGACCCTCCAGTATGACAATGCCACCAGTCATACTGCTCGTTATGTGCGTGATTTCCTGCAAGACAGGAATGTCAGTGTTCTGCCATGGCCAGTGAAGATCCCGGATCTCAATCCCATTGAGCACATCTGGGAGGGCTAGGGCCAGGGTGAGGGCTAGGGCCATTCCCCCCCAGAAATGTCCGGGAACTTGCAGGTGCCTTGGTGGAAGAGTGGGGTAGCATCTCACAGCAAGAACTAGCAAATCTGTTGCAGTCCATGAGGAGGAGATACACTTCAGTACTTAATGCAAATGGATTTCTGATTAGAATAATATTACCACACAGATCATACACGTAATGTTAGCTAGTGAGCCAGCAAGCTAAAGTTCTCTAGCTAGCAAACAGTACGCTTTAAATTAGAAACTTATAGTGTTTAAAAATGTAGCTCGACTCTTGCCCGTATACATGTATGAACGCTTTACAGCAGACTGGAAACATTTAACTTATTTGGCCAGTGTTGTGTCAAGTCACTCCGGTTCACACTGACTGTGGCGTGTGCAGAAAGTAGCCCATCAGAACGTTTTGCAACTGATTTGTCGATAGCGCCTACTAAATTCAATGTTTTGATTAAAAAAAAAGTTGTTCAAATGCCTCTCCTGTGATGTAGTAACATGTGACATACACCTAGCTTCCTGAAATGAGTCACATATTTTTTCAGTAAATAGCCATGGCAGCATGGTTAATCAGGAATTCCATCATGCTTCTTTTTTAAAGCCCATGTATGTCTATATCACCTTGTAATGGACAAAATCCACAAATGCGAATTGCCATTAAATCTGGAGAGAAACATAATGGGATGTATTCCAATCTGCTTTCTAATGCTTTAAGGAACTAGAAATGTGCATGTTGAGAATGTGGTAATATTAGGTAAAACTTGAATATAACATTTTCTAAATGTTCTTGAAATGTTCTGAGGACCTCAAAGACTAGGTAAAAATGTATATTTTCTGAAAGTCAATGGAATATTATGTTAAACCTAAAACTAATTTTCTATGAACATCATAAGAACTGACTTATTTGGAAAGTGTAAAGTGTTCTGGGTTACTTTCAGAGGGACACTTTAGATTTTTGGAGGGAGCATTTTAGTGAATGTTAAGAGAATAATAATATTTAATAAAAACTATATATGTATTTGAATGTTTTTGAGATGTTATCATCCTAATGTTAGATAAAACCCTAACTAGAACTTAATGGGAATCTTAACTAATGTTCTGGGAATGTTCCCGGTTTGCTGGGTTGTCAATAGCTCAGAGATGTTTAATGCAGGTCTAATGCAGGTCTCCTTTACTGCTAAGAGCTGACGTCCGGACCAAATGACCTCTTAAAGTGCTTGCCGGGGAGTGGAGAATCATAACAACTTCGTCAGGCTCTTAGGGAAAGAATTTCTAAAGATTAAAAATACACTTGTCACATTTACTCCTCTCTCTCTATTTGAAACCTTCTCTTTCCCTCTCTCTCTCTTTTCCTCTATCCCTCTCTCTCCCTCTCTCTCTTTCCCTCTCTCTTTTCCTCTATCCCTCTCTCTCCCTCTCTCTCTTTCCCTCTCTCTCTCTTTTCCTCTATCCCTCTCTCTCTCTTTCCCTCTCTCTCTCTTTTCCTCTATCCCTCTCTCTCCCTATCTCTCTCTTTTCCTCTATCCCTCTCTCTCCCTCTCTCTCTTTCCCTCTCTCTCTTTTCCTCTATCCCTCTCTCTCCCTCTCTCTCTTTCCCTCTCTCTCTCTTTTCCTCTATCCCTCTCTCTCCCTCTCTCTCTTTCCCTCTCTCTCTCTTTTCCTCTATCCCTCTCTCTCCCTATCTCTCTTTCCCTCTCTCTCTCTTTTCCTCTATCCCTCTCTCTCCATCTCTCTCTTTCCCCCTCCTCTCTTTTTTTTCTTGTTGCACTTTAAGCTTTGAAGTGTCTCACACCTGTTGCATTGCTCGGTCCCTGGTTTAGAGCTTAGCAGTGAGAGCTATGGTTTTTTATTCACCCTCTGTCTCCATTTGACCTTTGACCTCAACAGATCACAGGGGGTCGCCCAGAGGTCAAGGCAGGGAGGGCGACTTGGAGGATAGCTGCAGTCACAACTGGTATGAACCATGAACCTCTGAACCAAACTCAAAGTGCCGTTCAGTGGTTCAAACCACGGTCCAGTTCCACACCCTGACACTTCTGGATAATCCCCTTTAGAAGCTGTGTCCCTTTAACAAATCTGTTTCAGTGGCTCTTCTAGCTGCAGTTTGATTGATTCCCCCTACTGGGAGACACTTTCGCACTTGATATGTGTCATCTTGAAGACTGACTAGACAGCCTGTTTCCCTGTGAGTTTTCAGCACCACCCCCCCACCTCTCAGCACCCCATGACCTCAGTCTGCCGGCCGTTTCCCTCGGTCTCTCTCCTAATCAAAACAGACCAGCAGGACAAGTAGAACTTTTTCCTCGTCTTTCTCTAGACAATACATACAGTTAGATTACTGTTTTTTTTTTTGTTTCTATCTTCTCTTCCAGTTAGTGTTTAAAGAATTTAATTAAATGTGTACTACAGCGTACAGCCAGTGCTGTTCCCTCTCTCCCTCCCACCACGAAGCCGCTTCTAATTTGGAGTACTTTGGGTGAACTTTGACCGTTTCCTATTGACTCTCTTTCTCCTCCCGCCTGGTGTATGTGAGCTGTTTGTCTGTGTGTGTGTGTATGTGAGCTGTTTGTCTGTGTGTGTGTGTATGTGTGTGTGTGTGTGTGTGTGTGTGTGTGTGTGTGTGTGTGTGTGTGTGTGTGTGTGTGTGTGTGTGTGTGTGTGTGTGTGTGTGTGTGTGTGTGTGTGTGTGTGTGTGTGTGTGTGTGTGTGAGCTGTGTGTGTGTGTGTGTGTGAGCTGTGTGTGTGTGTGTGTGTGTGTGTGTGTGTGTGTGTGTGTGTGAGCTGTGTGTGTGTGTGTGTGTGTGTGTGTGTGTGTGTGTGTGTGTGTGTGTGTGTGTGTGTGTGTGCGTGCGTGCGTGCGTGCTATGTGCTCCCTGCTCCTGCCAATAACCCAGAGGAAGAAGGGGAGAAAAACACTTCCAGCTTCGCTGAACTGCCAGCGGAGAGGTGGAGTTGTGAAGGGAACGGGCGCTAAAAGGCTGGACTGTGGTATTGGCAGGACAGTTGATGCACTGTGCGTACAATACGGCGCTGTAGTGTCTACTAGTGATAGTAACCTGCTGTCTCTTTCTACCTGTTTATTCTCTCTCCGTTTGTTGAAGGTAGGGTTGTTGTAAATGGATCGCTGCAGTATAACAGTCATTTGGACATAACTGTGGTCTCATGATTACAGGGTAGAAACAGTTCATGTCCTGATTCCATGTCATTGTGATATCATTATACTGTGTGTGTGTGTGTGTGTGTGTGTGTATGTGTGTGTGTGTGCGTGCGTGCGTGCGTGCGTGCGGGTGTGTGTGCGTGCGTGTGTGTGTGTGTGTGTGTGTGTGTGTGTGTGTGTGTGTGTGTGGGGAACAGATCTTGCCTTAGGTACCTCCCTCCTAGCCATCTGTGAGGTGTGTGGACGTCACAGATTGTTTTCTTTTCATGTCACTGGTCATCTAGCTATCTGACCCTCAGTGTGTGGACAATGTGGTGAACAGGGGGTAGGGACAGGTGGACACAGTGAGGATAGACATGGTTGATTGGCCCACAAATTATTTTTAACTGACCTATAGGACCCTCCTCACTTCTAAAGCGTTCTTCTTCTACTTCTTCTACTTCTACTTCTTCTTCTACTTCTACTTATTTTACTTCTTCTACTTCTACTTCTTCTACTTCTACTTCTACTTCTTTTACTTCTTCTACTTCTACTTCTTCTACTTCTGCTTCTACTTCTTTTACTTCTTCTACTTCTACTTCTACTTCTTCTACTTCTACTTCTACTTCTTTTACTTCTTCTACTTCTACTTCTTTTACTTCTTCTACTTCTACTTCTTCTACTTCTACTTCTTTTACTTCTTCTACTTCTACTTCTTTTACTTCTTCTACTTCTACTTCTACTTCTTTTACTTCTTCTACTTCTACTTCTTTTACTTCTTCTACTTCTACTTATTTTACTTCTTCTACTTCTACTTCTTCTACTTCTACTTCTACTTCTTTTACTTCTTCTACTTCTACTTATTTTACTTCTTCTACTTCTTTTACTTCTTCTACTTCTACTTCTTTTACTTCTTCTACTTCTACTTCTACTTCTACTTCTTCTACTTCTACTTCTTTTACTTCTTCTACTTCTACTTCTACTTCTTCTACTTCTACTTCTTTTACTTCTTCTACTTCTACTTCTACTTCTACTTCTTCTACTTCTACTTCTTTTACTTCTTCTACTTCTACTTCTACTTCTTCTACTTTTACTTCTTCTACTTCTACTTCTTCTACTTCTTCTACTTCTTCTACTTCTACTTATTTTACTTCTTCTACTTCTTTTACTTCTTCTACTTCTACTTCTTTTACTTCTTCTACTTCTACTTCTTCTACTTCTACTTCTTTTACTTCTTCTACTTCTACTTCTACTTCTTCTACTTCTACTTCTTTTACTTCTTCTACTTCTTCTACTTCTTCTTCTACTTCTACTTCTTTTTCTTGGGGCGGCAGGTAGCCTAGTGGTTAGAGCGTTGGCCCAGTAACCAGTAACCCTCTGTCGTTCTGCCCCTGAACAAGGCAGTTAACCCACTGTTCCCCGGCTGTCATTGTAAATAAGAATTTGTTCTTAACTGACTTGCCTAGTTAAATAAAAGTTAATTAAATCTTCTTCTTCACCACCACCCACAGCAAGCCATAGCCATAACAAGGCTCCTTCCTAACTCAGCCTCTGTGTTTTCCATTAGTCTTTCCCTTCATTCAGAGATCGCCCTCCCTTCCTCCTCCTCCAGGCTGGGTGTGTTTTCCTGGCTGACCCTGCTGGCTGGTTCAGCAGGGGGTTAAGAGTTCAGCAGAATAAGCTTTTAGATGTTTTTTTCATACACACACACACAATCACATGCAAACACACACACACAGACACACACTGCTCCCACCCCTTGGCTCGCCTGGTCTGTCGCTGGTCTGTAGTCTCTGTAATGGTGCTGGTGTATAGCTATGTTAACATGCGGTGAAGTCAGTTTGCTGCAGAGCCAACACCAGAAAATGGAGCAAAGGCTCCCCAGCGCCCGATAGGGCCTATACATCGCTCTAGACACACAGTTACACACACACACACACACACACACACACACACACACACACACACACACACACACACACACACACACAACCAAAGGGGGGAAATGCATCTGCCTTTATGTGCTCCATCTGTCTGCAGGTAGCCACACTTCCAGAACCAACCATGAGTTTCAAATGGGCCGCGCCGGCAGAATTGTGTTGTGTGTGTGTGTGTGTCTACTGCTCTCCTTCCTTCCCATGTGTAATGATCCAAGGCATTGGAAACACTCTGAAGGTCTATTCTATCAGTTCCAATGTGTTGTATTCTACACAACATGTAGTAGCATCTGTAGTGTTCAGTACTGTATCAGCTGAGAGGACATTTCTACCATGGTCGTTGTGCCACAGCTCCCTGATGTGAACACACCACAGCTCCCTGATGTGAACACACCACAGCTCCCTGATGTGAACACACCACAGCTCCCTGATGTGAACACACCACAGCTCCCTGATGTGAACACACCACAGCTCCCTGATGTGAACACACCACAGCTCACTGATGTGAACACACCACAGCTCCCTGATGTGAACACGCCACAGCTCCCTGATGTGAACACGCCACAGCTCCCTGATGTGAACACACCACAGCTCACACACACACACACACACACACACACACACACATACATGCCTTTACATATTACATCTGATACAACATATGATACAGGTCCCCCCACTGTCTCTGGCCCTGCACGGCTTGTCTCTTACATATTAAAGTGGTGGATCGTATCTCCCTCTCTGTGACAGTGTGTGTGTAATCTGTAGTCTGCGGCTTCAGACGACACACTGCATTTTGTAGGCTATAGTGAGCTAGTTCACACACACACATACCCCTTTTTCTCCACAATCTTGTGATATCCAATTGGTAGTTACAGTCTTGTCTCATCGCTGCAACTCCTGTATGAACTCGGGAGAGGCGAAGGTCGAAAGCCGTGCGTCTTTCAAAACACAACCCAACCAAACCAAACCGCACTGCCCACTTAACCCGGAAACCAGTCGCACCAATGTATCGGAGGAAACACCGTACACCTGGCGACCTAGTCAGCGTGCACTGCGCCTGGCCCGCCACATGAGTCACTAGTGCGCAATGGGACAAGGACATCCCTGCCAGCCAAACCCTCCCGTAACCAGGACGACGCTGAGCCAATTGTGTGCCGCCCCATGGGTCTCCCGGTCGCAGCCGGCTGCAACAGAGCCTGGATTCGAACCCAGAATCTCTAGAGGCACAGCTAGCACTCCGATGCAGTGCCTTAGACCACTGCACCACTCGGGAGGCCTGAGAGAGAGAACATTAATGCAAGTTGACTGTTTTAATTGATTTACGCTCAAGTGATTTAATGACTATTTGGACTAACATACAGTCAGTGAACAAGCACTATTGAAATCCTAAAGATCCATCCGCGATGTGTGCCTAGTACGATATTGATTACTATCAGCATCAAACTGCATACAGATGATAGCAAAGTGACTCACTCCAACTGACTAGCCAGTTGCACTAGTTTCTGTTTGCTTTGGGATTTGATTGACGAATAACACGTCTGTTTGATTCACCAGAGGGGAAGCAAAGGTCACTGTGAATCATGCAGTAGCAATAATATTCACCATCATGGCAGTTCTACTCACACTGTTCTTTAATACCACAAAGAGATTGGCAATATTCTGTAACAGTTAAACAAACACACAGAAACACACACACACATACACACACAATGAGTCAATTTGACCCATTTTTGACCAATCTACTGTAATGTGTCAAATTGACCCAGGACACCTTTTTGAACATAGTAAGTTGAACCTCAGAGGAATTCTGCATGGGGTCAAGGGTCAGGAACAGATCACGGGGTTTCTCTCTAATAGATGTATAATTGAGCTTGAGCTGATGAAGTATGGAATAATGTAATCTAATCAACCAACCAACCAACAGTACTCTGATCTGCTCTGCTCCATGTAGATAGATCTATAGATGGGCAGGCCCTGGACAAGCCACATATATTCCTGAGTAGGGTTGCAGAATTCTGGGAATTTTCAATACGTTTTCTGATTTTCTCTATATCCCAGTTGGAGGATTCCCAGAAACGGGGAGGAATAAGCAGGTTATCCGAATTCCTCCACCCAGGATTTCTGGAAAACCAGGGAATTTATTGAATGTTTTGCAACCCTACTCCAGAGCTATATGGGAGCAAGGCGCTGGATAAATTGGTTGCTGGTAGGCTATAACATGATGTCATCACAGCCTATTTCCACTCTAATATAAAAAAATGTATCAACCTTTTAACCTTTGTGTTTAAACTCAGTCAAGCCACAGGTGGACTTTTCAAAACCTATTAGAAAGAAACCCACTGGCAAGAAACCCACCCACTCTGAATGACCGCTGTATCAGTAAGGCCAAATATGTAGTTCTGAGAACTCATTCCAGGATTCTGGAGGTTCTATATCAAGTCATTAAATATCACAATGTTATGTTTCCGTTCCAATAACATCAAAATAGAAATAAAGTGGCCACTCAGACCCACTGTTGGATGAGTATGTGGACATAGTAATTGTATGCCAAAGATTTGCAACTGTCTTCCCTGATTTCAGTTAATTCAGTACCTTTAGTTCACTCACTCAGGAAATGAGTTTTGAATGCCCTATCATTACCACGTATCCTGTCCCATACTAAAACCTGAATCATCTTCTTCATTACACAATTTTTCTTCCAATTGGGAATAAAGAACTACTACATCTTCTTCATCATCTTCTTCTGTTGTGTCTCTGTAGCCATCGAGACCCAGAGCACCAGTTCTGAGGAGCTGGTCCCAAGTCCCCCGTCCCCCCTGCCCCCGCCCCGCGTCTACAAGCCCTGCTTCGTGTGCCAGGACAAGTCCTCGGGGTACCACTATGGTGTCAGCGCCTGCGAGGGCTGCAAGGTAAGACATACACACCAAAACCAGCAACATTCACACCAAAACCAGCAACATTCACACCAAAACCAGCAACATTCACACCAAAACCATCAACATTCACACCAAAACCAGCAACATACACACCAAAACCAGCAACATTCACACCAAAACCAGCAACATTCACACCAAAACCAGCAACATTCACACCAAAACCAGCAACATTCACACCAAAACCAGCAACATTCACACCAAAACCAGCAACATACACACCAAAACTAGCAACATACACACCAAAACCAGCAACATTCACACCAAAACCAGCAACATTCACACCAAAACCAGCAACATACACACCAAAACTAGCAACATACACACCAAAACCAGCAACATTCACACCAAAACCAGCAACATTCACACCAAAACCAGCAACATTCACACCAAAACCAGCAACATACACGCCCCGCGTCTACAAGCCCTGCTTCGTGTGCCAGGACAAGTCCTCGGGGTACCACTATGGTGTCAGCGCCTGCGAGGGCTGCAAGGTAAGACATACACACCAAAACCAGCAACATTCACACCAAAACCAGCAACATTCACACCAAAACCAGCAACATTCACACCAAAACCATCAACATTCACACCAAAACCAGCAACATACACACCAAAACCAGCAACATTCACACCAAAACCAGCAACATTCACACCAAAACCATCAACATTCACACCAAAACCAGCAACATACACACCAAAACCAGCAACATTCACACCAAAACCAGCAACATTCACACCAAAACCAGCAACATACACACCAAAACCATCAACATACACACCAACCAGCAACATTCACACCAAAACCAGCAACATTCACACCAAAACCAGCAACATTCACACCAAAACCATCAACATTCACACCAAAACCAGCAACATACACACCAAAACCAGCAACATTCACACCAAAACCAGCAACATTCACACCAAAACCATCAACATTCACACCAAAACCAGCAACATTCACACCAAAACCAGCAACATTCACACCAAAACCAGCAACATACACACCAAAACCATCTACATACACACCAAAACCATCAACATACACACCAAAGCCATCAACATACACACCAAAACCATCAACGTACACACCAAAACCAGCAACATTCACACCAAAACTAGCAACAAACACACCCAAACTATCAACATACACACCAACACTATCAACATACACACCAAAACCATCAACATTCATACCAAAACCAGCAACATTCACACAAAACCAACAACATACACACCAAAACCATCAACATTCACACCAAAACCAGCAGACCTCTTGAGCCAGATGTTTTCCTCACAACTTGACCTAACCAGAAATTAAGGTCACCTCGTGAGGAAAAACCTCTGATTGATGTTGTCCACAGTCTATCAATGCAGCTGTACCTGACTGTGCATACTGGATTTACCAGTGTACTGTACGCACAGAACATACAACCCATTGGTTCAAACTCCAGTCCAGTGTGGTTTTGGAGGCTGCAGGAGAGAGATAATGAAGATGCGTAATCTTCATTATCTCTCTCCTGCTGCAATTGGAATGCTGGAATCTCAGGAATCCTTTGGAGTTTAGGCCTGGGGGGAGGAGGGGGTAAATAAGACACTATAAGCCCCAGTGTGACCCCGTACCTACAGCCCTGTGACCTGCGAATACCACCTAGAGTCAGACATACTGCAAGTATATACAGTACCATGGAGGTATAGTTAAGCAATAAGGTCCGAGGGGGTGTGGTATATGGTGAATATACCACAGCTAAGGGCAGTTCGCATGCACGATGCAACGCGGAGTGCCTGGACACAGCCCTTAGCCGTGCTATATTGGCAATATATCACAAACCCACGAGGAGCCTTATTGCTATTGTTGCTTATTGCTGATATACGGTCTGAAATACCATTGCTTTCAGCCAATCAGAATGCAGGGCTCAAACCACCGTTTATAACAGACCATATACCACGGGGATGACAAAACATGTATTTTTTACTGCTCTAATTACTTTGGTAACCAGTTTATAACAGCAATAAGGCACCTCAGGGGTTTGTGGTATATGGATCAAAATATACCATGGCTAAGGGCTGTATCCGGGCACTACAATTTGTGTGGTGCGTAAGAACAGCCCTTAGCCATGGTATATTGGCCATATACCACACATCCTCGGGTCTTATTGCTTAATTAGAACCTAGCTACAGAAATATGGGGAAGTCAATAGAAAACACTAACAAATGCATACGATCACACACACTTCAATAGAAAACACACTCAAACACGTGCGCCTGCACGCACACACACCAAACATAACTATTTAATTAGGCCAAACACATTCCTTCTACTACTGCACCCTGACTGGACTGCAGATGGTATTCCTTAATTTCTGTCTCTCTCCGCTGAGTGGCTGGTAGCAGGATGTAAAAATAGCAGAATTCATGCTAGAATAGCTTTGATTTCTGTGACATCTTTCCTCGAAAGGGATTAGACCAGGGATTATGCTTTTTCTGTGTTGTATTCCTCTCCATGGCGAGGGCATTGTTGTCATGGGGTGTGAGGGCCGAGCCCCTCCATTGGACAGAGTCAATTGAGCGTGCTCGTTCTCTCAAATCAAATCCAATAAAATGTTATTGGTCACATACACATGTTTAGCAGATGTTATTGCGGGTGTAGCGAAATGCTATGTTTCTAGCTCCAACAGTGCAGTAATATCTAACAATTTCACAAGAATACACACAATACACACAAATCTAAAGTAAATTAATGGAATTAAGAATATATAAATATTTGGATGAGCAATGTCGAAGCTGCATAGACTAAGATACAGCAGAGTAGAATAGAATACAGTATATACAGTGCCTTGCGAAAGTATTCGGCCCCCTTGAACTTTGCGACCTTTTGCCACATTTCAGGCTTCAAACATAAAGATATAAAACTGTATTTTTTTGTGAAGAATCAACAACAAGTGGGACACAATCATGAAGTGGAACGACATTTATTGGATATTTCAAACTTTTTTAACAAATCAAAAACTGAAAAATTGGGCGTGCAAAATTATTCAGCCCCCTTAAGTTAATACTTTGTAGCGCCACCTTTTGCTGCGATTACAGCTGTAAGTCGCTTGGGGTATGTCTCTATCAGTTTTGCACATAGAGAGACTGACATTTTTTCCCATTCCTCCTTGCAAAACAGCTCGAGCTCAGTGAGGTTGGATGGAGAGCATTTGTGAAAAGCAGTTTTCAGTTCTTTCCACAGATTCTCGATTGGATTCAGGTCTGGACTTTGATTTGGCCATTCTAACACCTGGATATGTTTATTTTTGAACCATTCCATTGTAGATGTTGCTTTATGTTTTGGATCATTGTCTTGTTGGAAGACAAATCTCCGTCCCAGTCTCAGGTCTTTTGCAGACTCCATCAGGTTTTCTTCCAGAATGGTCCTGTATTTGGCTCCATCCATCTTCCCATCAATTTTAACCATCTTCCCTGTCCCTGCTGAAGAAAAGCAGGCCCAAACCATGATGCTGCTGCCACCACCATGTTTGACAGTGGGGATGGTGTGTTCAGGGTGATGAGCTGTGTTGCTTTTACGCCAAACATAACGTTTTGCATTGTTGCCAAAAAGTTCAATTTTGGTTTCATCTGACCAGAGCACCTTCCACATGTTTGGTGTGTCTCCCAGGTGGCTTGTGGCAAACTTTAAACAACACTTTTTATGGATATCTTTAAGAAATGGCTTTCTTCTTGCCACTCTTCCATAAAGGCCAGATTTGTGCAATATACGACTGATTGTTGTCCTATGGACAGAGTCTCCCACCTCAGCTGTAGATCTCTGCAGTTCATCCAGAGTGATCATGGGCCTCTTGGCTGCATCTCTGATCAGTCTTCTCCTTGTATGAGCTGAAAGTTTAGAGGGATGGCCAGGTCTTGGTAGATTTGCAGTGGTCTGATACTCCTTCCATTTCAATATTATCGCTTGCACAGTGCTCCTTGGGATGTTTAAAGCTTGGGAAATCTTTTTGTATCCAAATCCGGCTTTAAACTTCTTCACAACAGTATCTCGGACCTGCGTGGTGTGTTCCTTGTTCTTCATGATGCTCTCTGCACTTTTAACGGACCTCTGAGACTATCACAGTGCAGGTGCATTTATACGGAGACTTGATTACACACAGGTGTATTGTATTTATCATCATTAGTCATTTAGGTCAACATTGGATCATTCAGAGATCCTCACTGAACTTCTGGAGAGAGTTTGCTGCACTGAAAGTAAAGGGGCTGAATAATTTTGCACGCCCAATTTTTCAGTTTTTGATTTGTTAAAAAAGTTTGAAATATCCAATAAATGTCGTTCCACTTCATGATTGTGTCCCACTTGTTGTTGATTCTTCACAAAAAAATACAGTTTTATATCTTTATGTTTGAAGCCTGAAATGTGGCAAAAGGTCGCAAAGTTCATGGGGGCCGAATACTTTCGCAAGGCACTGTACATATGAGATGAGTAATGCAAAATATGTCAAAATTAGTAAAGTGACTAGTGTTCCATTATTAAAGTAGCCAGTGATTTCAAGTCTATGTATATAGGGCAGCAGCCTCTAAGGTGCTACTGATGGCTATTTAACAGTCTGATGGCCTTGAGCTAGAAGCTGTTTTTCAGTCTCTCAATCCCAGCTTTGATGCACCTGTACTGACCTCTCCTTCTGGATGATAGCGGTGTGAACAGGCAGTAGCTTGGGTGGTTGTTGTCCTCGATGATCTTTTTGGCCTTCCTGTGACATCGGGTGCTGTAGGTGTCCTGGAGGGCAGGTAGTTTGCCCACAATGATGCGTTGGGCAGACCTCACCACCCTCTAGAGAGCCCTGCGGTTGCGGGTGGTGCAGTTGCCGTACTAAATGGTGATACAGCCCAACAAGATGCTCTCAATTGTGCATCTGTAAAAGTTTGTGAGGGTTTTAGGTGCCAAACCAAATTTCTTCAGCCTCCTGAGGTTGAAGAGGTGCTTCTTCACCACACAGTCTGTGTGGGTGGACCATTTCAATTTGTCAGTGATGTGTACGCCGAGGAAGCTTTCCACGTTCTCTACTGCGGTCCCGTCGATGTGGATAGGGGGGTGCACCCTCTGCTGTTTCCTGAAGTCCACAATCAGCTCCTTTATTTTGTTAATGTTAAGTGAGAGGTTATTTTCCTGGCACCACTCTTTCAGGGCCCTCACCTCCTCCATGTAGGCTGTCTCATCATTGTTGGTAATCAGGCCTACTACTGTTGTGTCGTCTGCAAACTTGATGTTTGAGTTGGAGGCGTGCGTGGCCACGCAGTCATGGGTGAACAGGGAGTACAGGAGGGTATTTAGCACGCACTCTTGTGGGGCCTCTGTGTTGAGGATCAGCGAAGTAGAGGTGTGTTTCCTACCTTCACCGCCTGGGGACGGCCCGTCAGGAAGTCCAGGACCCAGTTGCACAGGGCTGGGTTCAGACCCAGGGCCCAGAGCTTGATGATGAGCTTGGAGGGTACAACAGTGTTGAATGCTGCTCTATAGTCAATGAACAGCATTCTTACATAGGTATTCCTTTTGGCCAGATGGGATAGGGCAGTGTGCAGTGCGATGGCGATTGCATCGTCTGTGGATCTATTGGGGTGGTAAGAAAATAGTAGTGCGTCTAGGGTGTCAGGTAAGGTAGAGGTGATATGATCCTTAATTAGCGTCTCAAAGCACTTCATAATGACAGAAGTGAGTGCTACGGGTAGTCATTTAGTTCAGTTACCTTTGCTTTCTTGGGTACAGGAACAGTGGACATCTTGAAGCAAGTGGGGACATCTGACTGGGATAGGGAGAGATTGAATATGTCCGTAAACACTCCAGCCCACTGATCTGCACATGCTCTGAGGACGTGGGAGGAGAAAAATGGAGTCGTGATCAGATTTGCCGAAGGGTGGGGGAGAGGCTTGTAGGCATTTTGAAAAGTTGAGGAGCAGTGTTCCAATGTTTTTCCAGAATGAGTACTACAGTCAATGTGTTGGTAGAACTTCTGTTAAAATCCCTAGCTACAATAAACACGTCCTTAGGATATGTGGTTTCCAGTTTGCATAAAGTCCAGTGTAGATCTTTGAAGGCCATTGTAGTATTGGCTTGAGGGGGAATATACACGGCTGTGACTATAACCGAAGATAATTCTATTGGGTGGTAAAACGGTTGGCATTTCATTGTGAGGTATTCTAGATCAGGTGAACAAAAGGACTTGAGTTTCTGTATGTTATCACAATCACACCATGAGTAGTTAATCATGAAACATACCTTTCTTCTTCCCAGAGAGTTCTCTATTCCTGTATGGGTGAAATACTGAGAACCCAGCTGTATGGACGGGGACAGTATATCCCGAGAGAGCCATGTTCCCATGAAACAGAGTATGTTACAATCCCTGCTATCTTTCTGAAAGGAGATCCTCGACATGAGCTCATCTATTTTATTATCCAGAGACTGAACATGAGCGTGTAATATACTCAGAAGCTGTGTATGGTGTGCACGCCTCCTGAGTCAGACTAGAAGTCTTCACTGAATACCTCTTCTCCGCCAGTGGTGTTTTGGACTGGTCCAAAACAAAGGAAACAATTCGGGAAAGTTGTATTCCTGGTCGTGATGCTGGTGAGTTACCGCCTCGCTCTGATATTCAAAAGTTATTTCCGGCTGTATGTAATAACACAAAAACATTTCAGGCCCAGTAATGTAAGAAATAACACATAAAATAATAAAATACTGCAAAGTTGCTTAGGAGCTAGAAGCAGAGCTGCCATATCTGTCGGTGCCATGTCCATCTCAATGTGTCTACTCTGGTTTAATAAAGGATACAAAATATACATGCCTGTTGAATTCCCCTTGAAAATAAATGCCCTTAGATACACCCTTTTGTCACGCTGCGCATCGGTCATTAGTCGACTACCCTGAATTATAGGTCGACCGATTAATCGGAATGGCCGATAATTTTATTTAATCTTTATTTTACTAGGCAAGTCAGTTAGGAACACCTTTTTATTTTAAATGACGGCCTCGGTTAACTGCCTTGTTCAGGGGCAGAACGACAGATTTTTACCTTGTCAGCTCAGTGATTCAATCTTGCAACCTTACGGTTAACTAGTCCAATGCTCTAACCACCTGCCTCACAAGGAGCCCGCCTGTTCCGCGAATGCAGTAAGAAGCCAATGTAAGTTGCTAGCTAGCATTAAACTTAATCAATCATTATCACTAGTTATAACTACACATGGTTGATGATATTACTAGTTTATCTAGCGTGTCCTGCGTTGCATATAATCGATGCAGTGCGCATTCGCGAAAAAAGGACTGTCGTTCCTCTAACGTGTACCTAACCATAAACACCAATGCTTTTCTTAAAATCAATACACAGAAGTATATATTTTTAAACCTGCATATTTAATAATATTTTTAAACCTGCATATTTAATTATGACATAACATTGAAGGTTGTGCAATGTAACAGGAATATTTAGACTGATGGATGCCACCCGTTAGATATAATACGGAATGGTTCCGTATTTCACTAAAAGAATAAACGTCTTGTTTTTGAGATGATAGTTTCTGGATTCAACCATATTAATGACCTAAGGCTCGTATTTCTGTGTGTTATTATGTTAGACTTAAGTCTATGATTTGATAGAGCAGTCTGACTGAGCGATGGTAGGCACCAGCAGGCTTTGTTTTTGCATTATTTATGTGTGGCTAAATTGATTTCATTGATGTATTATATTAAGTTAAAATAAGTGTTCATTCAGTATTGTTGTAATTGTCATTATTACAAATACATGGAAAAAATCGGCCGATTAATCGGTATCAGGCTTTTTTTGTCCTCCAATAATCGGTATCGGCGTTGGAAAATTCGACCTCTACCCTGAATACATATACATGTAATGAGAGAGATGAGAGAGAAACACCAGCAGATGAGGAAGAGAGACACAAGAAGAGGAAACAAAGACTACGGCAGATGTGATCCGGGTCTTTTAGAATGTTTTCAAGGCAGAACAACCTCAACTCATTTACATCATCTGACACCAGCAACGATCGCCTTTGTTTGATATCTGGAGGAAAGCTGATTTGAATTGGTAAATCAGTGAGCAGACATATGGGCTTCCATAAGTACATGCATATGCAGTAGTAGTGGTGCGCTAGGGGGGTTACTTGTTATGGGTATTCGGTGAAAGTCAAGACGTCTCAAACCAAAGGCAGCCTCCTCTACTGTTTAGAAGTGACAGTTGTGTCCTACACCTTTGTGACATCACCCCTCTGGGGGTTCTGTAACTGTTCCCACAGAGAGCGATGAGGACCAACTCAACACAGCACACAGCATTGAACCAGACCTGGGTCAAATACCTTTGAGTACTTGAAACACTGAAACTTGAAACAAAAACAAAAAAACTTCAAACCACACATTTTCTTAGAGTTTGCACTTTGGGGAACTATTCTGATGGTTCCATAGTGGGGAAACCAGATAAAGAGTAACTTTAAGTATTTGAAAGTGTACCAGTCAGTAGTTTGGACACACCTACTCATTATAGGTTTTTTCTTTATTTTTACTATTTTCTACATTGTAGAATAATAGTGAAGACATCAAAACTATGAAATAACACTCATGGAATCATGTAGTAACCAAAAAAGTGTTAAACAAATCCAAATATATTTTAGATTTTAGATTCTTCAAAGTAGCTTGATTACAGCTTTGCACACTCTTGGCATTCTCTCAACTAGCTTCACCTGGAATGCTTTTCCAACTGTCTTGAAGGAGTTCCCACATATGCTGAGCACTTGTTGGCAGCTTTTCCTTTACTCAGCTGTCCAACTCATCCCAAAACATCTCAATTGAGTTGAGGTTGGGTGTTTGTGGAGGTCAAGTCATCTGATGCAGCACTCCGTCACTCTCCTTCTTGGTCAAATAGCCCTTACACAGCCCTCACACAGAGGTGTGTTGGGTCATTGTACTGTTGAAAAAAAAAAGATATTCCCACTAAGCGCAAACCAGATGGGATGGCATATCTCTGCAGAATGCAGACAGTGTCACCAGAAAAGCACCATCACACCTCCTCCATGCTTCACGGTGGGAACCACACATGCAGAGATCATCCAGCTACTTTTAAGAATCTAAAATACGTCTCACAAAGACACGGCGGTTGGAACCAAAAATCTCAAATTTGGACTCATCAGACCAAAGGACAGGTTTCTACCGGTCTAATGTCCATAGCCCAAGCAAGTCTCTTCTTCTTATTGGTGTCCTTTAGTAGTGGTTTCTTTGCAGCAATTTTACCATGAAGGCCTGATTCACGCAGTCTCCTCTGAACAGTTGATGTTGAGATGTGTCTGTTACTTGAACTCTGTGAAGCATTTATTTGGGCTGCAATTTCTGAGGCTGGTAACTCAAATTAACTTATCCTCTGCAGCAGAGGTAACTCTGGGTCTTCCTTTCCTGTGGCGGTCCTCATGAGAGCCAGTTTCATCATAGCGCTTGATGGTTTTTGCGACTGCACTTGAAGAAACTTTAAAAGTTCTTGAAATTTCTCGTATTGACTGACCATTTCTTAAAGTAATGATGGACTGTCATACAGAAACTCAAGTCCTCTTTGCTTATTTGAGCTGTTCTTGCCATAATATGGACTTGGTCTTTTACCAAATAGGGCCATCTTCTGTGTACCGCTCCTACCTTGTCACAACACAACTGATTGTCTCAAACGCATTAAGAAGGACAGAAATTCCACAAATTAACTTTTACCAAGGCACACCTGTTAATTGAAATGCAATCCAGGTGATTACCTCATGAAGCTGATTGAGAGAATGCCAAGAGTGAGCAAAGCTGTCATTAAGGCCAAGGGTGGCTTCTTTGAAGAATCTAAAATCACAAATATATTTTGAAGTCCCAGGACCTCTTTCACCTACAAACCCATCCATAAAAATCATATTGTCTGCTCTCCGTCAATAGAACAGATTGATTCACTGCCTCTGAGAAAAGAAGAATAACCTATAGTTAAGAGAAGAAGAACAGAAGAATACACTATAGGGCTTAGATACATAGAGAAAGCTTTACTTTGTGGCCCAAATTTAGTTCAGTGTACAGCGCAGGAGGCTGGTGGTGTACAGTAAGGATAACAACAACAACAAAAAACTTTTTAATCTAGAAGGACATCACATAACATGTAGTAGAGAACCACAATCCCGTCATCTCTGGCCTCAATTTAGGATATTGGCTTTTGTGAATGTCCATGACAACGGCTATAGATTTTTCAAGTAGTCTCAAGTATCTCTATGGCTATAAAAACGACGGCTTTTATAGGTTTGACCTTGTCCGCATCTTCATTTTTGGGCTTTCTGAAAAGCTTCCAGCTTAATTTAAAAAGGATAGATAATCTTTGTCTGTTCAGTGTATTGTGCAAGCATGATTTAATTACAAAGTTCACAGAGCATTCTATCCTTGTGATAAAACCTTTCAAGTTCTGCGACTCAACTAGTGAGTCTGCATGTCTACAGTAGAGGTCTCAAATAAATAATGAAACATGTTCAATTTGGCTTAAATAATGGAGAAATAAAGTGTTGGAGAAGAAAGTAAAAGTGCAATATGTGCCATGTAAAAAAGCTAACGTTTAAGTGCCTTGCTCAGAATATGAGAACATATGAAAGCTGGTGGTTCCTTTTAACATGAGTCTTCAATATTCCCAGGTAAGAAGTTTTAGGTTGTAGTTGTTATAGGAATTATAGGTATATTTCTCTCAATACCATTTGTATTTCATTAACCTTTGACTATTGGATGTTCTTATAGACACTTTAGTATTGCCAGTGTAGTATAGCTTCCGTCCCTCTCCTCGCTCCTACCTGGACTCGAACGAGGAACACAACGACAACAGCCATCCTCGAAGCATCGTTATCCATCGTTCCACAAAAGCTGCGGCCCTTGCAGTGCAAGGGGAACCACTACTCCAAGTCTCAGAGCAAGTGATGTCACCGATTGAAACACTATTAGTGCGCACCCCGCTAACTAGCTAGCCATTTCACATCGGTTACACCAGCCTAACCTCGGGAGTGGATAGGCTTGAAGTCATAAACAGATCAATGCTTGAAGCACAGCGAAGAGCTGCTGGAAAAACGCATCAAAGTGCTGTTTGAATGAATGCGTACAAGCCTGCTGCTGCCTACCATCGCTCAGTCAGACTGCTCTATCAAATATCAAATCATAGACTTAATTATAACATAATAACACACAGAAATACGAGCCTGCTGCTGCCTACCATCGCTCAGTCAGACTGCTCTATCAAATATCAAATCATAGACTGAATTATAACACACAGAAATACGAGCCTTTTGGTCATTAATATGGTCAAATCCGGAAACTATCATTTTGAAAAGAAAAAGTTTATTCTTTCATTGAAATACGGATGTAACGGCTGATTTCCTCCTCTTCGTCTGAAGAATAAACTGAACACTAAAATACAAAAACAATAAACGTGAACAAACCGAAACAGTATCGTGTGGCGACAAACAAAGACACGGAAACAAACACCCACAACCAACAGTGAAACCCAGGCTACCTAAATATGGTTCTCAATCAGGGACAACGATAAACAGCTGCCTCTGATTGAGGACCATATCAGGCCAAACATAGAAATAGAAAAACATAGAAAAACACACATAGACTGCCCACCCCAACTCACGCCCTGACCATACTAAATAAAGACAAAACAAAGGAAATAAAGGTCAGAACGTGACAGTACCCCCCCCCCCCCCCCCAAAGGTGTGGACTCTGGCCGCAAAACCTGAACCTATAGGGGAGGGTCTGTGTGGGCGTCTGTCCGCAGTGGCGGTTCTAGCGCGGGCCGTGGACCCCACTTCTCCATAGTTCTAATGCGCCTCTTCGCCCGCCTCCATGGCCTCTTTAAAGCGGCGACCCTTGCCACCGACCTTGGACTGGGGACTCTAGACATGGGTCCCGCCCGAATGGACAGACTCCGGCAGCTCCGGAGTGAAAGGCGATTCTGGCATCGCCTGGCTGACTGACGGCTCTAGCAGCTCCTGGCTGGCTGGCGGCTCTGGCAGCTCCTGGCTGGCTGGCGGCTCTGGCAGCTCCTGGCTGGCGGCTCAGGACAGACGTGAGACTCTAGCAGCTCAGGACACACTGGCGGCTCTGACAGCTCAGGACAGACTGGCGGCTCTAGCAGCTCTGGACAGACGGGAGACTCTAGCAGCTCTGGACAGGCGGGAGACTCTAACAGCTCTGGACAGACGGGAGACTCTAGCAGCTCTGGACAGACGGGAGACTCTAGCAGCTCTGGACAGACGGGAGACTCTAGCAGCTCTGGACAGACGGGAGACTCTAGCAGCTCTGGACAGACGGGAGACTCTAGCAGCTCTGGACAGACGGGAGACTCTAGCAGCTCTGGACAGATGGGAGACTCTAGCAGCTCTGGACAGACCAAGGTTGCCAGGTGCACGGTGTTTCCTCCGACACATTGGTGAGGCTGGCTTCGGGGTTGGATGTGCGCTGTGTTAAGAAGCAGTGCGGCTTGGTTGGGTTGTGTATCGGAGGACGCATGACTTTCAACCTTCGTCTCTCCCGAGCCCGTACGGGAGTTTTAGTGATGAGACAAGATAGTAGCTACTAAAAAGCAATTGGATACCACGAAATTGGGGAGAAAAAGGGGTAAAAAAAGAAAGAGAACCCGTATTTCATCCCTGCAGGTGCGACACAACACGCAGAAATAAAAATATAATTCATGCCTTACCTTTGACAAGCTTCTTTCGTTGGCACTCCAATATGTCCCATAAACATCACAAATGGTCCTTTTGTTTGATTAATTCCGTCGATATATATCCAAAATGTCCATTTATTTGGCGCTTTTGATCCAGAAAAACACCGGTTCCAACTTGCTCAACGTGACTACAAAATATCTCAAAGGTTACCTGTAAACTTTGCCAAAACATTTCAAACTACTTTTGTAATACAACTTTAGGTATTTTTAACCTAAATAATCGATACAATTAAAGACGGGATGATCTGTGTTCAATACAGGAAGAAAACAAACTGAAGCTAGCTTTCTGATCACGCTTCTCTATCTAACAGTACACTTCAAGTGACCCTCGTTCAAGATGGCCGTACTTCTTCATTACACAAAGGAATAACCTCAACCAATTTCTAAAGACTGTTGACATCCAGTGAAAAGAGAGTGACCTCAAAACAAAACAAAATCTGAATGGTTTGTCCTTGCTAAATATGTTCTGTTATACTCACAGGCGTATTCAAACAGTTTTTTCTATCCAAATCTACTAATATGCATATCTTATCTCCTGGGGATGAGTAGCAGGCAGTTGAATTTGGGCATGCATTTCATCTGGACGTGAAAATACTGACCCCTGTCACCAAGAAGTTAACTGACTTGCCTAGTTAAATAAAGGTGTAAAAAAGGTGTCCAAAAAAAACGATTTCCGATCGTTATGAAAACTTGAAATCGGCCCTAATTAATCGGCCATTCCGATTAATCGGTCGATCTCTAGTCTACAGCAAAACATCTGGTGAACAATACAAAGTAGTAACCTAAATCTGCCCTCTATTGTAGCGAACAAATCAGAGGTTGTGTGAGGTGTAAAGATACTTCATAAGGTATAATCAACAAGAAGCAAAATAATACATGACGTATAAGTTGTGTTCCGTGATGTGGAAGTAACCTTCCACGGCGTTGCATTATTTTCCAGAGAACGCATAGAGCCCTGAGTTGATTATCCCTTTTATACCATGGCTATAATGTTTTTTATATCTAAAAAATATGTACCCCCTTTTTCTCCCCAATTTCATGGTATCCAATTGTTAGTAGTTACTGTCTTGTCGCTACAACTCCCGTACGGGCTCGGGAGAGACGAAGGTTGCGAGCCATGCGTCCTCCGAAACACAACCCAACCAAGCCGCACTGCTTCTTAACACAGCGCGCATCCAACCCGGAAGCCAGCTACACCAATGTGTCAGAGGAAACACTGTACACCTAGCGACCTGGTTAGCGTGCACTGCGCCCGGCCCCCCACAGGAGTCGCTAGTGCGCGATGAGACAAGGATGTCCCTACCGGCCAAACCCTCACTATACCGGACAACGCTAGGCCAATTGTGCGTCGCCCCATGGACCTCCCGGTCACGTCCGGCTGTGACAGAGCCTGGGCTCGAACCCAGAGTCTCTGGTGGCACAGCTAGCACTGCGATGCAGTGTCTTAGAACACTGCGCCACCCGGGAGGCCTCATGGCTATCATTTAAACATATTTGCCACTAGAACGGTATTAATTTGCCAGTAGAAATGTGATAGCATCCACTGAAGTAGCTAGCAAGTTTACTAGCTAGCAAGATAGTAGTTGCCTTGGTAACCAAATAAACAAACTTGCTACTGTAGCTTAGCTAAACAATCCTAGCTTGATTTTATGAAAATGTGATTAAACAATGACAATTATGTTGTCATTTCGACTATTGCTTTCAAAAGCAGCTCAAAAATAGAACATGTAAGAATGGACTTCATAGCCATTGAATTATACCTTGCAATTATACCCTGCGTTATATGATTTTATACAACGGGTGGGTCTAATCCTGAATGCTGATTGGTTAAAACCGCATTCCAGCCACAAGTTACCACCGGCTAAATCTATGATGTTAAAATCCCTATTTACTCTGTGCAATCCACTGTCTCATCAGCCCAGCCAGGCAATTTCTAAACTTTATCTCCACTATAAAAACCATCTAGACGTTATGTCACATTTCTTTTAGACTAACATTTCATTTTCAACAGCGGAGATTTGTATAAACCTTGCTGTCTGTCTCTCCGACATTTGCAACATTGTTTCAATATTCAATCTCCAGCTGTCCCATAGTAATGAACGTGTAGGGAATCGGCATGAGACAGACAGACAGGCAGCTTTTCTCAGTCAAATAAATAAATGTCACTAGAAAACAGCTTAAACAAACGCAAATGCAGCTACTTTGCTATTATTTGACGTGACTGTAGGTTAGCCGTAGTTGGCTAATTAGCAAGCAAGGGATAAGAATGTTGCCAGCCAGTATGGCAATAGAACATATAGAACGAACGACTGAGTCGCGTCTATAGATACAGAATAAAAAGACTGAACGACTGGGTCGCGTCTCTGTCAACCAAACCGATAGAATGACCAGCCGGCTTGGGTAGCAACCCTAGATTTGTGTCGGGACTATATCTTGTGGAGGGATGAAATAGTATGAATCAATTAATCAAAATAACTTTTTGAATGAAAATATGTCAATCATTATTTGAATATGTTGGTAACCCGTTGTATGAAAGTGATAATGCCCTCGAAGGCGGTGTTTGGAGGATATATTGGCATGGTTTGCCGGTCCTCGACTTCGTCTCAGGCCTAACAACACCCGTGCCAATATATCCTCCAAACACCGGGCTTTGAGGGCATTATCACTTAAATAATGCACGCTCTAGAATGCCCTTAAAGCCAATCAGAAACAAGTATTGGTACAATGTCAGGGTATCATGTGTTCTAATTATATTTCTATGAGGTAAGGATTATATTATATCACTTAACCGCACTTAATAACATGTCTAGAATGTTCACTCCAATGTTCCGCCCCAACATTCTGATTCAGTGTTCCGCCACAGGGATGGAACCTTTTAACATGTTGCCATATCTGACAGTTCCTTGGCAGGGATGTGAATTGGTTTGGAATGAACCCTTTTCCTCTCTGTTCCGGTCTTTTCTTCTCCTTAGTTCCGTAGCATTCTGCATAACAGGATTGGTTTGATTGAACCAGTTTGATGAGCAGAGAGATGTAGAGCAGTAGTTTTCAACCTGTTCTGCGAGGGTTACTGCAGGTGGTCCGCAAATTTGTCTTTTTTGTATGATTTTTTTTCCTTCTTCCAAGAATAATAACAGTTGGGGGTATTACGGGTATTATAAGCAATTTTACGTTACTTTTCACAATGCAAATTGTTAATACTAATATTAACAATAGGCTTTTACATTCAGTGATCAAATGTACTCTAAATTTGACCACCAAGATATTTAATGTTAAAAAATTCTGTGATTCCGGGATGGTGGTCTTCGAGACCTTTTGACGGTAATTTGGTGGTGCCCAGAACAGACGATTGGGAACCGCTGAGTTAGAGGTAGACAACATACACTCTGGATGACACACACACACGCATGCACTCACACACACACAGTGTGCTGCTCCAGTCTCCCCTGGTCTCCCAGGGTCCAGCTTGTCCTCTATGTGTTTTTAATGTCTTTATTTACCTCCAGCTGTCTGATGGTAATGTCAGGGAATGATCTAAAGACAGTTCACTTCAGAGGGAGTGGGAGAGGGGAGAGAGAGAGGGAGGGGGGGAGAAAGAGAGGGGGGGGGGAGAGGGGGGGGGGGGGAGAGAGGGGAGAGGGAGCGAAAGAAACAGGAGGGCAGAGAAAAGGAAGGGAGAGAGGACATGGAGCTGTGTAGTCCTCAGTCTAAACTACCCTCAGAGCAGGACAGAAGCTGCTAACACACACACACACGCACACACACACACACACACTCACACACACACACACACACACAAACACACACACACACACACACACACACACACACACACATACAAACACACGCAAACGTAAACACACACATGTTCAGATACACACACACACACTGCTAACACACAGTCCGTAATGTGATTTGTCAATGTTCTATAACATGAAAGTGCTTCATAGAGGCAGAAATCAAAAGCAGGAGGTCAATGTGGCTCAGCACACAGATAAAATTGATCTGATTATGTTAAAGGATGAAGGGATGCCATTTTCTCTTCCTTTTTCCTTTTGAAATCCCTCGTTTGTCTCTTTTGTTAGTGGATTATTATGTGTTACTTCAAGTGTACTTTAAGTCGATTATCTGCCTGTCTGTCTTTGTCTAGGTGTGTGTGTGTGTGTGTGTGTGTGTGTGTGTGTGTGTGTGTGTGTGTGTGTGTGTGTGTGTGTGTGTGTGTGTGTGTGTGTGTGTGTGTGTGTGTGTGTGTGTGTGTGTGTGAGTGTGTGTGTGTGTGTGTGTGTGTGTATGTGTGTGTGTGTGTGTGTGTGTGTGTGTGTGTGTGAGTGTGTGTGTGTGTGTGTGAGTGAGTGAGTTGGAAAGTTTGAAGAACAATCTATTGAAATGAAGTGTGTGATTTGATACATACTGGAGTGGAAATGAGGAGTTTCCTTTTCTACTGAGAAGTGAGATTTGATTCTGCAGACTGTATTTCCTTGGTTTATTTGAATAACTTGGTGAATGATTTACCTGTTGGAGTTTTAGATTAGTCCATTGTTTGACAATGCTTTCAACTAAACTGAAATACAAAAAACACAAAAGGGTAGCTTGTGTAATGCAAAAAAGGAAGAGTATAAAGTAATGAGATGAAATGCATGTAACTAGTCTTTCAATCACTGTACACAAATGTCTAAATGTAATCCTCATCTAAGTTCTTTGTTCGATTTTCCCTTCACAAATACAGATATAGTGTCTTAATTTGACATAGTGGTGTCATAGCAAATGAATTTGAACGTTTAGTCCATAATGTTGCTTCGTCGGTGTTTAGGATATTATATAAGCTGGTCAAAAGTAGGCTGCATGAAAGTGAAATACTGTTAATTTAATCGTGTGTTAGTGCAGGTTTTCTGTGGATTTATGTAAATCACGAAGCTCATCTGCATTTTCTGCAGTGCAGGAAAATAATTCTCAGCAACTAAAGATCCTACATCTGTACATTATTCACAATCTCACTGCTGTGTTCCTGCGTATATAATGACAGTCTTCCAGCGTACAACTCATCAGGCCTGTTAACATGCATCCTGTGTCTGAAATATAGTCAGACAGGAGTTGCCTCCGGCCTCTGTCTCTGCCTAGGGGAGATGAGAACACAACACTACTGTCTGACTGTCAGAGAGTTGGAGAACAGTTCAAAAGACACTCCACTACGTTGGTATTCTTGAATACTCCACAATCAATCACACACACACACACGCACGCACG
The DNA here is from genome assembly GCF_045791955.1 of Oncorhynchus clarkii lewisi. Taxonomy (NCBI): domain Eukaryota; kingdom Metazoa; phylum Chordata; class Actinopteri; order Salmoniformes; family Salmonidae; genus Oncorhynchus; species Oncorhynchus clarkii. The sequence continues at coordinate 48,134,885 of NC_092164.1, forward strand.
CACACACACACACACACACACACACACACACACACACACACACACACACACACACACACACACACACACACACACACACACACGCATTCACACAAAGGAACCAGTTTTCCTGATGTGTCTGTCTACCCCAGCTGGCAGTCATCATAGCTCCAATTCTAATAATAGTCATCATTACACTCAGAAACAGAGAACATGACCCAGATGAGCCTGTATGTGTGTGTGTGCGTGTGTGTGTGTCCATGCATGCATGCGTACGCTTTATGTGTGTGTGTGTGGTATGTGTGTGTGTGTGTGTCCACGCATAAGTATGTATGGTGTGTGTGTGTGTGTGTGTGTGTGCATGTGTCCATGCATGCATGTGTATGCTTTGTGTGTGTGTGTGCGTGTGTGTGGTATGTGTGTGTGTGTGTCCACGCATAAGTATGTATGGTGTGTGTGTGTGTGTGTGTGTGTGCATGTGTCCATGCATGCATGTGTATGCTTTGTGTGTGTGTGTGCGTGTGTGTGGTATGTGTGTGTGTGTGTCCACGCATAAGTATGTATGGTGTGTGTGTGCGTGTGTGCATGTGTCCATGCACGCGTGCGTATGCTTTGTGTGTGTGCGTATGGTATGTGTGTGTGTGTGTGTCTGGGTTGGTTCTTCTATCCTTGCGGGGACCTAAAATTTCCATAAGTCCCCACAAGGATGGTAAAACAAGGAAAAATGATCCCTCGTGGGTACATTTCCTACATCCCCATGAGGACAAAGGCTCATTTAAGCTTAGTGGTTAGGTTAAGGGTTAGGGTTACAATTAGTGTTAGTGGTTAGGTTAAGGGTTAGGGTTACAATTCGAGTTAGTGTAAGGGGTTAGTGGTTAGGTTGAGGGTTAGGAGTTACAATTCGAGTTAGTGTAAGGGGTTAGTGGTTAGGTTGAGGGTTAGGGTTACAATTCGAGTTAGTGTAAGGGGTTAGTGGTTAGGTTGAGGGTTAGGAGTTAAGTATAGGGTTTGGGTTAAGGTTAGGGTTAGGGTTAGGGTTAGGGTTAGGGTTAGTGGTTAGGTTGAGGGTTAGGAGTTACAATTCGAGTTAGTGTAAGGGGTTAGTGGTTAGGTTGAGGGTTAGGAGTTAAGTATAGGGTTAGGGTTAGGGTTAGGGTTAGGGTTACAATTATAGTTAGTGTAAGGGGTTAGTGGTTAGGGTTAGGGTTAGGGTTAGGGTTAGGGTTAGTGGTTAGGTTGAGGGTTAGGGGTTAAGTATAGGGTTTGGGTTAAGGTTATGGGATAGGAGTTAAGTATAGGGTTTGGGTTAGGGTTAGGGTTAGGGTTAGGGGTTAAGTATAGGGTTTGGGTTAAGGTTAGGGTTAGGGTTAGGGTTAGGTTGAGGGTTAGGGGTTAAGTATAGGGTTTGGGTTAAGGTTAGGGTTAGGGTTAGGGTTAGGTTGAGGGTTAGGGGTTAAGTATAGGATTTGGGTTAGGGTTAGGGTTAAGGTTAGGGTTAGGGGTTAAGTATAGGGTTTGGGTTAAGGTTAGGGTTAGGGTTAGGGTTAGGTTGAGGGTTAGGGGTTAAGTATAAGGTTTGGGTTAAGGTTAGGGTTAGGGTTAGGGTTAGGTTGAGGGTTAGGGGTTAAGTATAGGGTTTGGGTTAGGGTTAGGGTTAGGTTGAGGATTAAGTATAGGGTTTGGGTTAAGGTTAGGGTTAGGGTTAGGAGTTAAGTATAGGGTTTGGGTTAAGGTTAGGGTTAGGGTTAGGAGTTAAGTATAGGGTTTGGGTTAGGGTTAGGGTTAGGGTTAGGAGTTAAGTATAGGGTTTGGGATAGGGTTAGGGTTAGGGTTAGGAGTTAAGTATAGGGTTTGGGTTAAGGTTAGGGTTAGGGTTAGGAGTTAAGTATAGGGTTTGGGTTAAGGTTAGGGTTAGGGTTAGGAGTTAAGTATAGGGTTAGGGTTAGTGGTTAGGTTGAGGGTTAGGGGTTAAGTATAGGGTTTGGGTTAGGGTTAGGGTTAGGGTTAGGAGTTAAGTATAGGGTTTGGGTTAGGGTTAGGGTTAGGGTTAAGTATAGGGTTTGGGTTAGGGTTAGGGTTAGGAGTTAAGTATAGGGTTAGGGTTAGTGGTTAGGTTGAGGGTTAGGGGTTAAGTATAGGGTTTGGGTTAGGGTTAGGGTTAGGGTTAGGGTTAGGAGTTAAGTATAGGGTTTGGGTTAGGGTTAGGGTTAGGGTTAGGGTTAAGTATAGGGTTAGGGTTAGGGTTAGGGTTAGGGTTAGGGTTAGTGGTTAGGTTGAGGGTTAGGGGTTAAGTATAGGGTTTGGGTTAAGGTTAGGGTTAGGGTTAGGTTGAGGGTTAGGGGTTAAGTATAGGGTTTGGGTTAGGGTTAGGGTTTGGGTTAAGGTTAGGGTTAGTGGTTAGGTTGAGGGTTAGGGGTTAAGTATAGGGTTTGGGTTAGGGTTAGGGTTAGGGGTTAAGTATAGGGTTTGGGTTAAGGTTAGGGTTAGGGTTAGGTTGAGGGTTAGGGGTTAAGTATAGGGTTTGGGTTAAGGTTAGGGTTAGGGTTACGGTTAGGTTGAGGGTTAGGGGTTAAGTATAGGGTTTGGGTTAGGGTTAGGGTTTGGGTTAAGGTTAGGGTTAGGTTGAGGGTTAAGGGTTAAGTATAGGGTTTGGGTTAAGGTTAGGGTTAGGGTTAGGTTGAGGGTTAGGAGTTAAGTATAGGGTTTGGGTTAGGGTTAGGGTTAGGGTAAGGGTTAGGGGTTAAGTATAGGGTTTGGGTTAAGGTTAGGGTTAGGGTTAGGGTTAGGTTGAGGGTTAGGGGTTAAGTATAGGGTTTGGGTTAAGGTTAGGGTTAGGGTTAGGTTGAGGGTTAGGGGTTAAGTATAGGGTTTGGGTTAGGGTTAGGGTTAAGGTTAGGGTTAGGTTGAGGGTTAGGGGTTAAGTATAGGGTTTGGGTTAAGGTTAGGGTTAGGGTTAGGTTTAGGTTGAGGGTTAGGGGTTAAGTATAGGGTTTGGGTTAAGGTTAGGGTTAGGGTTAGGGTTAGGTTGAGGGTTAGGGGTTAAGTATAGGGTTTGGGTTAAGGTTAGGGTTAGGGTTAGGTTGAGGGTTAGGGGTTAAGTATAGGGTTTGGGTTAGGGTTAGGGTTTGGGTTAAGGTTAGGTTGAGGGTTAGGGGTTAAGTATAGGGTTTGGGTTAAGGTTAGGGTTAGGGTTAGGGTTAGGTTGAGGGTTAGGGGTTAAGTATAGGGTTTGGGTTAGGGTTTGGGTTAAGGTTAGGGTTAGGTTGAGGGTTAGGGGTTAAGTATAGGGTTTGGGTTAAGGTTAGGGTTAGGGTTAGGGTTAGGTTGAGGGTTAGGGGTTAAGTATAGGGTTTGGGTTAGGGTTAGGGTTAGGGTTAGGTTGAGGGTTAGGGGTTAAGTATAGGGTTTGGGTTAAGGTTAGGGTTAGGGTTAGGGTTAGGTTGAGGGTTAGGGGTTAAGTATAGGGTTTGGGTTAGGGTTTGGGTTAAGGTTAGGGTTAGGTTGAGGGTTAGGGGTTAAGTATAGGGTTTGGGTTAAGGTTAGGGTTAGGGTTAGGGTTAGGGTTAGGTTGAGGGTTAGGGGTTAAGTATAGGGTTTGGGTTAGGGTTAGGGTTTGGGTTAAGGTTAGGGTTAGGTTGAGGGTTAGGGGTTAAGTATAGGGTTTGGGTTAAGGTTAGGGTTAGGGTTAGGGTTAGGTTGAGGGTTAGGGGTTAAGTATAGGGTTAGGGTTAGGGTTAGGGGTTAAGTATAGGGTTAGGGTTAGGGGTTAAGTATAGGGTTAGGGTTAGGGTTAAGGTTAGGGTTAGGGTTAGGGTTAGTGGTTAGGTTGAGGGTTAGGAGTTAAGTATAGGGTTAAGGTTAGGGTTAGGGTTAGGGGTTAAGTATAGGGTTAGGGTTAGGGTTAGGTTGAGGGTTAGGGTTAGGGTTAGGTTGAGGGTTAGGGGTTAAGTATAGGGTTAGGGGTTAAGTATAGGGTTAGGGTTAGGGTTAGGGTTAGGTTGAGGGTTAGGGGTTAAGTATAGGGTTAGGGGTTAAGTATAGGGTTAGGGTTAGGGTTAGGGTTAGGTTGAGGGTTAGGGGTTAAGTATAGGGTTAGGGTTAAGTATAGGGTTAGGGTTAGGGTTAGGTTGAGGGTTAGGGGTTAAGTATAGGGTTAAGGTTAGGGTTAGGGTTAGGGTTAAGTATAGGGTTAGGGTTAGGGTTAGGTTGAGGGTTAGGGGTTAAGTATAGGGTTTGGGTTAAGGTTAGGGTTAGGGTTAGGGTTAGGTTGAGGGTTAGTGGTTAAGTATAGGGTTAAGGTTAGGGTTAGGGGTTAAGTATAGGGTTTGGGTTATGGGATGAGGAAAATAGGATTTTGAAGAAATATTTTTTAGGTCCCCACAAGGATCGAAGAACATAACGTGTGTGTGTGTGTGTGTGTGTGTGTGTGATTCACTTTGTAGTTGCTTTGCTTAAAAAATAATCAAAAATATAGAGGAATCTGCATATCTGCTTGAAATATGTTGGCTTAACGTTGACTTTCATATAAATCACGCATCAATGATAGATGCACTAAAACATGCTATGAACACAGATCTCCAGTTCTAATTGAAAACAGTACAAGGCTTCATTGAGATGTCAGCCTCTGTCTCCACTGTCCAGCCTGGTCAAGAAGCCTGCTGCTTGTCTTGAATAGGGACGGTCAGCCGATCCTGTATGTACGTCAGAAGCTTAGTGGAGCAGAGTGTTACAATCTGCTGAGAGAGAAGAGAAGACTGAAGATATATGCTGGGTGCCCCCAGGCCAGCGCCAAGACTGGGCCAGAAAGACAAGGGCTGAATAGGAGAGAGAGAAAGATAGAAGTGGGAGGAGGTGAGCTAGGTTGGAGAGAGAAAGATAGAAGTGGGAGGAGGTGAGCTAGGTTGGAGAGAGAAAGATAGAAGGGGGAGGAGGTGAGCTAGGTTGGAGAGAGAGAGATAGAAGGGGGGGGAGGTGAGCAAGGTTGGAGAGAGAGAGAGATAGAAGGGGGAGGAGGTGAGCTAGGTTGGAGAGAGAGATAGAAAGGGGAGGAGGTGAGCTAGGTTGGAGAGAGAGAGATAGAAGGGGGAGGAGGTGAGCTAGGTTGGAGAGAGAGAGATAGAAGGGGGAGGAGGTGAGATAGGTTGGAGAGAGAGAGATAGAAGGGGGAGGAGGTGAGCTAGGTTGGAGAGAGAGATAGAAGGGGGAGGAGGTGAGATAGGTTGGAGAGATAGAGAGATAGAAGTGGGAGGAGGTGAGATAGGTTGGAGAGAGAGATGGAAGGGGGAGGAGGTGAGATAGGTTGGAGAGAGAGAGAAAGATAGAAGTGGGAGGAGGTGAGCTAGGTTGGAGAGAGAGAAATAGAAGGGGGAGGAGGTGAGATAGGTTGGAGCGAGAGATAGAAGGGGGAGGTGAGATAGGTTGGAGAGAGAGACATAGAAGGGGGAGGAGGTGAGCTAGGTTGGAGAGAGAGAGATAGAAGTGGGAGGAGGTGAGCTAGGTTGGAGAGAGAGATAGAAGGGGGAGGAGGTGAGATAGGTTGGAGAGAGAGATAGAAGGGGGAGGAGGTGAGATAGGTTGGAGAGAGAGATAGAAGGGGGAGGAGGTGAGATAGGTTGGAGAGAGAGATAGAAGGGGGAGGAGGTGAGATAGGTTGGAGAGAGAGATAGAAGGGGGAGGAGGTGAGATAGGTTGGAGAGATAGAGAGATAGAAGTGGGAGGAGGTGAGCTAGGTTGGAGAGAGAGATAGAAGGGGGAGGAGGTGAGATAGGTTGGAGAGAGAGATGGAAGGGGGAGGAGGTGAGATAGGTTGGAGAGAGAGAGAAAGATAGAAGTGGGAGGAGGTGAGCTAGGTTGGAGAGAGAGAAATAGAAGGGGGAGGAGGTGAGATAGGTTGGAGCGAGAGATAGAAGGGGGAGGTGAGATAGGTTGGAGAGAGAGACATAGAAGGGGGAGGAGGTGAGCTAGGTTGGAGAGTGAGAGATAGAAGTGGGGGGGAGGTGAGCTAGGTTGGAGAGAGAGATAGAAGGGGGAGGAGGTGAGATAGGTTGGAGAGAGAGATAGAAGGGGGAGGAGGTGAGATAGGTTGGAAAGAGAGATAGAAGGGGGAGGAGGTGAGATAGGTTGGAGAGAGAGATAGAAGGGGGAGGAGGTGAGATAGGTTGGAGAGAGATAGAAGGGGGAGGAGGTGAGCTAGGTTGGAGAGAGAGATAGAAGGGGGAGGAGGTGAGATAGGTTGGAGAGATAGAAGGGGGAGGAGGTGAGCTAGGTTGGAGAGAGAGATAGAAGGGGGAGGAGATGAGCTAGGTTGGAGAGAGAGATAGAAGGGGGAGGAGGTGAGATAGGTTGGAGAGAGAGATAGATAGAAGTGGGAGGAGGTGAGCTAGGTTGGAGAGAGAGATAGAAGCGGGGGAGGAGGTGAGATAGGTTGGAGAGAGAGATGGAAGGGAAGGAGGTGAGATAGGTTGGAGAGAGAGAGAAAGATAGAAGTGGGTGGAGGTGAGCTAGGTTGGAGAGAGAGAAATAGAAGGGGGAGGAGGTGAGATAGGTTGGAGCGAGAGATAGAAGGGGGAGGAGGTGAGATAGGTTGGAGAGAGAGATAGAAGGGGGAGGAGGTGAGATAGGTTGGAGAGAGAGATAGAAGGGGGGGGAGGTGAGCTAGGTTGGAGAGAGAGAGATAGAAGGGGGAGGAGGTGAGCTAGGTTGGAGAGAGAGATAGAAGGGGGAGGAGGTGAGATAGGTTGGAGAGAGAGAGATAGAAGGGGGAGGAGGTGAGATAGGTTGGAGAGAGATAGAAGGGGGAGGGGGTGAGATAGGTTGGAGAGAGAGAGATAGAAGTGGGAGGAGGTGAGATAGGTTGGAGAGAGAGATAGAAGGGAGAGGAGGTTAGATAGGTTGGAGAGAGAGAGATAGAAGGGGGAGGAGGTGAGATAGGTTGGAGAGAGATAGAAGGGGGAGGGGTGAGATAGGTTGGAGAGAGAGAGATAGAAGTGGGAGGAGGTGAGCTAGGTTGGAGAGAGAGAGATAGAAGGGGGAGGAGGTGAGCTAGGTTGGAGAGAGAGATAGAACGGGGAGAAGGTGAGATAAGTTGGATAGAGAGAGATAGAAGGGAGAGAAGGTGAGCTAGGTTGGAGAGAGAGAGATAGAAGTGGGAGGAGGGGAGCTAGGTTGTAGAGAGAGATGGAAGGGGGATGAGGTGAGATAGGTTGGAGAGAGAGATAGAAGGGGGAAGAGGTGAGATAGGTTGGAGAGAGAGATAGAAGTGGGAGGAGGTGAGCTGGGTTGGAGAGAGAGATAGAAGGGGAGGAGGTGAGATAGGTTGGAGAGAGAGAGAGATAGAAGGGGGAGGAGGTGAGATAGGTTGGAGAGAGAGAGATAGAAGGGGGAGGAGGTGAGCTAGGTTGGAGTGAGAGATAGAAGGGGGAGGAGGTGAGCTAGGTTGGAGAGAGAGAGATAGAAGGGGGAGGAGGTGAGCTAGGTTGGAGAGAGAGATAGAAGTGGGAGGAGGTGAGCTAGGTTGGAGAGAGAGATAGAAGGGGGAGGAGGTGAGATAGGTTGGAGAGATAGATAGACGGGGGAGGAGGTGAGCAATGTTGGAGAGAGAGATAGAAGGGGGAGGAGGTGAGATAGGTTGGAGAGAGAGAGATAGAAGGGGGAGGAGGTGAGATAGGTTGGAGAGAGAGAGATAGAAGGGGGAGGAGGTGAGCTAGGTTGGAGAGAGAGAGATAGAAGGGGGAGGAGGTGAGCTAGGTTGGAGAGAGAGAGATGGAAGGGGGATGAGGTGAGATAGGTTGGAGAGAGAGATAGAAGGGGGAAGAGGTGAGATAGGTTGGAGAGAGAGATAGAAGTGGGAGGAGGTGAGCTGGGTTGGAGAGAGAGATAGAAGGGGAGGAGGTGAGATAGGTTGGAGAGAGAGAGAGATAGAAGGGGGAGGAGGTGAGATAGGTTGGAGAGAGAGAGATAGAAGGGGGAGGAGGTGAGCTAGGTTGGAGTGAGAGATAGAAGGGGGAGGAGGTGAGCTAGGTTGGAGAGAGAGAGATAGAAGGGGGAGGAGGTGAGCTAGGTTGGAGAGAGAGATAGAAGTGGGGGGAGGTGAGCTAGGTTGGAGAGAGAGATAGAAGGGGGAGGAGGTGAGATAGGTTGGAGAGATAGATAGACGGGGGAGGAGGTGAGCAAGGTTGGAGAGAGAGATAGAAGGGGGAGGAGGTGAGATAGGTTGGAGAGAGAGAGATAGAAGGGGGAGGAGGTGAGATAGGTTGGAGAGAGAGAGATAGAAGGGGGAGGAGGTGAGCTAGGTTGGAGAGAGAGAGATAGAAGGGGGAGGAGGTGAGCTGGGTTGGAGAGAGAGAGATAGAAGGGGGAGGAGGTGAGCTAGGTTGGAGAGAGAGAGATAGAAGGGGGAGGAAGTGAGATAGGTTGGAGAGAGAGAGATAGAAGGGGGAGGAGATGAGATAGGTTGGAAAGAAAGAGAGATAGAAGGGGAAGGAGATGAGCTAGGTTGGAGAGAGAGATAGAAGGGGGAGGAGGTGAGCAAGGTTGGAGAGAGAGAGATAGAAGGGGGAGGAGGTGAGATAGGTTGGAGAGAGAGAGAGATAGAAGGGGGAGGAGGTGAGCTAGGTTGGAGAGAGAGAGATAGAAGGGGGAGGAGGTGAGCTGGGTTGGAGAGAGAGAGATAGAAGGGGGAGGAGGTGAGCTAGGTTGGAGAGAGAGAGATAGAAGGGAGAGGAGGTGAGCTGGGTTGGAGAGAGAGAGATAGAAGGGGGAGGAGGTGAGCTAGGTTGGAGAGAGAGAGATAGAAGGGGGAGGAGGTGAGATAGGTTGGAGAGAGAGAGATAGAAGGGGGAGGAGGTGAGCTGGGTTGGAGAGAGAGAGATAGAAGGGGGAGGAGGTGAGCTAGGTTGGAGAGAGAGAGATAGAAGGGGGAGGAGGTGAGATAGGTTGGAGAGAGAGAGATAGAAGGGGGAGGAGGTGAGATAGGTTGGAAAGAGAGAGAGATAGAAGGGGGAGGAGATGAGATAGGTTGGAAAGAGAGAGAGATAGAAGGGGGAGGAGGTGAGCTAGGTTGGAGAGAGAGAGAGATAGAAGGGGGAGGAGGTGAGATAGGTTGGAGAGAGAGAGAGATAGAAGGGGGAGGAGGTGAGATAGGTTGGAGAGAGAGAGAGATAGAAAGGGGAGGAGGTGAGCTAGGTTGGAGAGAGAGAGATAGAAGGGGGAGGAGGTGATCTAGGTTGGAGAGAGAGATAGAAGGTGGAGGAGGTGAGATAGGTTGGAGAGAGAGAGAGATAGAAGGGGGAGGAGGTGAGCTAGGTTGGAGAGAGAGAGATAGAAGGGGAAGGAGGTGAGCTAGGTTGGAGAGAGAGAGATAGATGGGAGAGGAGGTGAGCTGGGTTGGAGAGAGAGAGATAGAAGGGGGAGGAGGTGAGCTAGGTTGGAGAGAGAGAGATGGAAGGGGGAGGAGGTGAGCTAGGTTGGAGACAGAGAGATATAAGAGGGGAGACAGGGTGAAGAGAGAGAGAAATACAGGCAACATATCCTTGCTATTGAGAAAGGCCACCGAAGGCAGACCTGGCTCTGAGGAGAAGACAGGCTATGTGCACACTGCCCACAAAATGAGGTGGAAACTGAGCTGCACTTCCTAACCTCCTGTCCAATGTATGACCATATTAGAGACACATATTTCCCTCAGATTACACAGATCCACAAAGAATTCGAAAACAAACCCGATTTTGATAAACTCCCATATCTACTGGGTGAAATACCACAGTGTGACATCACAGGAGCAAGATTTATGATGTGTGAATAGAAGGAGGAGGAGGTGAGGGAGGAGGTGAGATAGGTTGGAGAGAGAGAGATAGAAGGGGGGGGAGGTGAGCAAGGTTGGAGAGAGAGATAGAAGGGGTAGGAGGTGAGATAGGTTGGAGAGAGAGAGAGATAGAAGGGGGAGGAGGTGAGCTAGGTTGGAGAGAGAGAGATAGAAGGGGAAGGAGGTGAGCTGGGTTGGAGAGAGAGAGATAGAAGGGGGAGGAGGTGAGCTAGGTTGGAGAGAGAGAGATAGAAGGGAGAGGAGGTGAGCTGGGTTGGAGAGAGAGAGATAGAAGGGGGAGGAGGTGAGCTAGGTTGGAGAGAGAGAGATAGAAAGGGGAGGAGGTGAGATAGGTTGGAGAGAGAGAGATAGAAGGGGGAGGAGGTGAGCTGGGTTGGATAGAGAGAGATAGAAGGGGGAGGAGGTGAGCTAGGTTGGAGAGAGAGAGATAGAAGGGGGAGGAGGTGAGATAGGTTGGAGAGAGAGAGATAGAAGGGGGAGGAGGTGAGATAGGTTGGAAAGAGAGAGAGATAGAAGGGGGAGGAGATGAGATAGGTTGGAAAGAGAGAGAGATAGAAGGGGGAGGAGGTGAGCAAGGTTGGAGAGAGAGATAGAAGGGGGAGGAGGTGAGATAGGTTGGAGA